>NC_059374.1:39012724-39225224 GCF_019703515.2 Myxocyprinus asiaticus | reverse complement strand
AACACAGAAGCACTCCCGTGGTGAAATACAGTGGTGCCAGAGCTGCCGTTCCACTGAAGCAAAACTTGCATATCAGAGCATCTTTAAAGGAAACACCTAGCCGTTATATCTTTAATGCATCCTTTATTAAAGTTCAAATAACAAGGAAGCAGGTCATATAAATAATTATAAACTCCAAAACCGGCATATCTCTGTGCGATCAGCCCCGCTTCTATGAGTCGCGTGAAGTGACCCGATCAAGGGGGAGAGATTGAAACTCTACCCGGCTGATGTACACACTGGCGTGGGCACGCTCGTCCCTCGCACACGCTTGCTTCAGTTATATTATAACATGATGGCGCGCCACGAAGGGAATCATAATAGATATGTGTTGCGGTGTGTATCTTATCGTGAAGAAAATCAGCGATACGCAGCTCTATTAAGAAGAGAGAGTTTGTTTTTTGAGAGTTAAAGATGGATGGAAGTGAACAAAAAGGTGAGAGGGTAGCTTTCATCCATTATCTACACTGCAACTAAATACTTTTTTTGATTAGTTTTTTTGGGGGGTTTGTTTTCCAATATAAATATCTAAACATCCCTTAAAATAAAGTACATTTACCTGAAGCAACATATAATATATTTAGACTTGCTTTCAGAGAATAGATCTTGAATACAAGTATATTTTGACTTTACTGCTCTGGCAGATGAATAAACGAGTGAAAAAATACACTTGTATACAAAATTCACTTACATTCAAGATATATTCTCTGAAAGCAAGTCTAAATATAATATATGTTGTTTCTCAGGTAAATGTATCTTGTTTTAAGGATTTTTATATATTTTTAAATGGAAAACAAGACAAAGACTTGATTACAATATGATTTTTTGCAGTGAATTTTTTTTACTGAATTGAACTTAATAAAAAGTATTTTTTTTTCCTTTAATTCAATGAATGTCATTTAGAGGTATTTCTAAAAGATGATTTTGTCATCTTTATTATTAGTATGCACATTTATTGACACCTTTTAAGTCGTTACAAGCTGAATAATCGGTTAAGAGCTAATGATTAATCGTTGCAATAATCGACCGAATAGTCGAATAATCGTTAGATTAGTCGATTATCAAAATAATTGTTAGTTGCAGCGCTAATAGGCAGGTGGTTTTAATGTTGTCTGATCAGTGTATATAATAGGTATGCTTTAAGTAAATTGCTTTTAGTAAGGTCTTATAAACGTCTATAAGATATTTTTAAGTGGTTAAGTAGTGGTCGACCGATATGGGTTTTTTTAATGGCCAATGCCGATATATAACACAATTTAATATAGTAAATAACATAAACATAAATTTGCTAAAAAACATCATAGCACTACATTTACTCAATTTCACACAAAACTAAAAAATATTGTATTTTAAATGGTAGATAGCAGTTTCTTCAGATTTCTGTTTAGTCATCAAATTTTAGTAATTTATTTGCACATGAAGAAATTGTTAATATATTAGGAAGAAGGAAATGACAGTACACACTGTAGTCCAGCAATCATGGATGGCATGTCCACATTAGCAATCGCATTTACTAAAAAAAAAAAAAAATACCGAATCAAACCAGTTGTACATACAATGCACAGTGAATAAGACATTTACTCATAGCACACGTGACGCTTTTACCTTGGGCTGCATCTGAAAACGTAGGCAGCTGACTTCTGCCTAATCAGTTAATGGCTTAACATACAGCTGTTTTGAATGAATGTAACTCTTAATGAAACTGGTCTCCGAACAGTTTAAAAAGCACCTTATTTTCATCCTACCTCCGTATAAAGCCTCCGGAGGCAGTATTTGACAGTTTTCGGACGCAGCCTTGAAGTTGCACTCACGTGCTCCTGTGGATCCGGTGCGAGCAAGTTTTGATTCTGGCTGATAGAGTACGCGCTTCAGAAGAAGATATTAGAGGAGTGTTCGACAGGATACACTGGATTTTCGTGAGGTTCGTGAATTACATCTGTTTAAATGAGATATGTGCATATTTGCAGATGGTATATAATACAAGTTTTCTTGATATTTGCCTTTTTATCATTAGACAAGGCAGTTAAATGTTACAGGGAACTGTGGAGGAGAGAGAGGGAGAATGAAACAGGTGAGCACTTTAACGTTATGAGCTCAAATGCATCTACCGCGGCTCTGATATGCGTGTCGTTTAAATGACACTGTGTTGCACACCGGTCTATTATTGTAGTAACACGATAGCACGTAACAACCAAACGAACCGTGAATGGTCGTTTACTTGTCTGTCACTTCACATGCAAGCAGACGATTTTTGGCGCCCTCAAGAAAAAAATCGGCTAAACGGAAAAATTTATCGGCCGATGCCGATAATTAAGAAAGTCAGAATATCGGCCGATATATCGGCGAGGCCAGTAAATCGGTTGACCGTTAGTTATAAGATATTACAAGTCATGCTGGAAGTTTTATACATTACACATGCACAAAATAACACACATTCAATGTAAATTGAGATATTATGTAAAACATTTGTAAACGACAAGGTTAAAATATATCAGAAAAAAAGATGTGCGTTGATCACACATACAGCCAATCTTCTTGGGTGTAAATTAAACGCACCCAAGAATAAAAAAAAAAAATATATATATATCTTACTTGACTCTTTTCAATAAACTTTAATGTTTGTGCATCTTATTTGGAGACTTATTTTATAAATAACTTGTAATGTATTGAATGTTACAAGTTTGTTATGGCTGTTTATAAGAAAATGTTATGGCTGTTTAAAGCAGGCAAAGACCACTTATAATAAGATCGTTTTTATTTGTAACATCTGCTATAGTTAATGTACTAGTATAGTCCTAGTTGTACATATTACAGCATAAAATATGAGTTTGTTGATTTATTTATGTTGTAAGAGTTGATTAAATTGATGTATTTGACAGAAACTGATCAGACCGTTTGTTTTAAAATGTTGGGGGGAAAACATCTGCCCTCGTAAAAGTTAAAAATGCCCCTGAAAATCATTGTATGTGTAATTATATATATCTCTATCAAGAATATTCTTTAAAATATCAAATTTTTTGTTCCACTTAAAAAGAAAAAAAAAAAGAAAGTTTTAAAGGTCTGGAACCACATGCTGGTGAGTAAACAATGACAGAATTCCATTAACTATTCCTTTTAATATACAGAGAAAATGTCTGACCAATGTTAGATGGGAGAAAAAGAACTCAATCTTTTTTTTTTTTTTTTCATAGCTCAATTTATTTCATTCCACAGACACACACACTGCTGTGCCCCAAGGTGTGTTTGTATGAGAGTATGCTGTGTGTGTATGTATGTGTGTATGCACATTGTTCGCTGAGTGATGGCATGCGTGGGAAATATTTCCTCCGTACAGGCTTGTGTACTTTCCATGGCTCCACCCCATTTCCAGATGGAATGGCTTACATTCAATCAGGTCTCTAGGACAGGACCATATAGCATGACATGTCGTCAGCTTATAACACCGAACAGCAGAATATACTGCACACTGGAATGTGCACCCTCAAGAATGTACAGACATACTTGCTAACTTCAGAGTTTTTATTAATAAACTAATCTTTACTTCTCCTGAGGCTTGTGATATTTGGGATTTATTTATTTTTCCAGTGGTGCAATATTCACTGAGGAAAAACTAATGTTAAATAAGTTTTGAAATAAAATAAAAAAGTTAAATATTATATATATTGAAAGCAATCGAACTGTTAAGTAACTAACACACTGATTCAAACTTGTCATAATTAATCTGTTCTGCTGGGGGAAAAATAAGTCTGTGGTGGAAGGAATTATGTACAGTTAAAAGCAGAAATGTGCAGCTTATGTTCTTGCGTACATAACTGTATTATTTAAGTACAAGTTAAGCTCAAACAGCAGCATTTGTGGCATGATGTTGATTACCACAAAAATTAATTTTGACTTGCCTCTTAAAAAAAGCAAAAATCGGCGGTACAGTGAGGCATTTACAATGGAAGTGAAAGGGGCAAAAAATACTCGCTGTTTCAAAAGTATAGCCACAAGACATAAACAATATGCATGTTAACATTATTTTAGTGTGATTAAATCACTTACTAACCTTTCCTGTGTAAAGTTATATCCAGTTTTACAACTTTGTTTCCATGATAATGTAATATCAACAAACCCTAAAACGACTGTAAAAATTACAATTTAAACAACTTTACAGCTCAAATAATACACGAGTTTTAACAGAAGAGTTAATGTAAGTGCTTTTATATAATTATAAGCTTCACATTTTTGACTTTTAACCTTCCAAAAATGGGCCCCATTCACTTCCATTGTAAGTGCCTCACTGTAACCTAGATTTTTTTTGTTATTTATTTATTTATTTATTTATTTATTTTTTGAGAAAAGGAGGGACGAGTCAAAATGATTTTTTTTTTTTTTTTTTTTTTTGTAGTGATCAACATTATGCCACAAATGCTGTCAGTTGAGCTTAACCCGGAATATTCCATTAACCCCTCTGTTGACTTAGGGAAGTTTTTGACCTGGCACAGGTAAAGAATACGTTATAAATACTGCATAGTTTCTGGTACCGGAACCAAATGTTGTGACTTTGTCAAGACCGTCAAAACAAACTAAAAAGAATAAAAATAAAAACATTTATTTTTGTACACAATTGTACAAGTGAAATAACCATTTAAAACCAGTTGTTCCTTCCACTGTCTTAACAGGTCAATTTTGAATTGTTTTGGAGGTTATGGAGCATTAAATAGTTTTTTTGTACATATATGAATCAAATTTGACCAGAATATATTTCACATTTCTCAAATTTGGCCCCTAGCCCCATACTGTTCTCTAGCTTCCACTGGGTACTGCATATTTTACACAAATTGCATTCTTTTTCTCTGAAACACTTTTCACATTGGTCTTTCCCCAATGTGAAAAGACCATTGGATGTTATTTTCATCTACAACATTAGATAGCAGAAAGAACTGTTGCAGCACCTTCTCAAACCTCTGTAACACTGCAACAAATTGTTTGAAATTAGTGGTAAAGAATAGATTTGTTGCAATGGATGTGCAAACTTGGCCCTTTTTAAATGCTAGAAAAGGCAATAGAGAGTCATTTGTGAAATAGGCATGTATATGTAACTCTAAAATATAAATATACTGATTTTCTACGAGCAGAATAAATCAGAAATTGTTGTAATGTAGTTGAGATAATATAAAATGTCCAAAGTGTTTGAAATAAATGTAAATTGATCCTTTGCCAATATTTAAGATTTTAACCTTTATTATTATTATTTTTATTCTTTACAAACTATGTTAATTAATATTCAGAATTTTTCCCAATATTTATATACTTTGGGACCACAACAAAAAAGATTTTCATTAAGTTTTTTGTTTTCTTGTTGTTGTTGTTGTACAGTAATCAAGGATTTATGCATTTTGAATGGCTTTCAATACGGGTCAAAAATGACCCAGACAAAAGGAGGTTGCAGTTTCTCAAAACTACTAAACTTTTCTGTGTAATTTTACAACACTTTTTTGCCTTTAACCTACTGAGACCCCTGCGTGACTGCTGTGTGCATTTTCAATTCCCCTTTTTGATTTGTAACTAGTAACCACTAAAAAAAAAACCTAAAAAAAAAAAGAAGTCCACATATGTGGACAGCGGGACTAAATTGTGCAATTTTTAAATAATACCAACCTTTAGAAAGTCAGTTTTTTTTTTTTCAATCATTCCACCATTCATGTTTTTGAGATGTTACAGACATTACATCAGTAATTAGCATAATTAATTCTGATTCAAAGTAATGGCCAGCATGATCCAATCACTGCCAGCCATGATAAACTATAAGAATACATTAAAAATTCTGCATTTATGTACTAATTACCATTGTCCCATATCTGCCAAACATGTTGAGTTGTACAAACATCATCTGCAGCCTGAAAATGAACTTTAAATAGGAAGTTTGGATTCAATGCACTTGGCTGCATAGAGAGCTATAGGATGCTCCCTTGCTCCCTATTTAGTGAATGACTTAACCTCCACTGTGCTGTCTATCTGCACTGGTCTCAGAACAGTTTGAAATGCACCTTATTTTCATCCTAACTCCATATAAAGCCTCTGAAATCAACATTTTCCAGTTTTTGAATGCATCATTGATTCTCAATGTGATAATACACAGTGAATATAAGATATTTTAACTGAAACTGAGCATACAGTCCATGAATGTGGTCATTGTGTTTAACACCGTGCCGTTTAGCAATAAATCGCTCAAATGTTAAAAATGGCATATCGGATGAAACTAGAAACTCAAACAGGTTTCAATGTAAAAACTTAATTAGCTTTCTTACCAGATGTAGTTTTGTTGGCGTTTCAGCCAAACACAAACTCCTCTGCGATCGCCGCCATGTTGTTTTGTCACGTGACTCGGTGCTTTGAAACTTAAATCCTTTACTGACAGCACAGAGCCTCCTGAACTGAGATCAGTCGGTTAAAATGAAATGAAATGATGCGTTGCCTATAGCAATGCCAAAATACAACTTCCATGCATGTGGACGTGGGGTCGCACAAGGTTAAACCCAGCAAAAATTGGCCCAATTTACTTCCATTGTAAGTGCCTCTTTGTAACCTTGTTTTTTGGTTTTTTTTTTTTTTTGTTTGTTTTTTTTAAAAGGAGGGAAGAGTCTAAATAATATTTGTGGAAATCAACATTATGCCACAAATGCTGTCAATTGAGCTTAACTTGTATTGAATCCAGAATATTCCTTTAAACATGCAATATGGTTTATTAAAATAAACGTTTGAATAAACAACATTAAAGAAGATAAAGAAAATCAATGCGCACTAATGAAATGCCTGTTGTTGATATCAAAATGGTCATCTACAATCGCCACTGTCATTAGATTGAAAGGTGTCAGCTCATTGCCACAGTGATTTAATATTGCTTTTAATAGAAATACAGATCTGTCCCTTCACCTTCGGTCTGGACAGTCCTATTTTTAATTAATTAGATCTGGAAAGAGCTTTCGTCGTGAGTCCAAACAACTCTCTCTGCTTTTGGCTCATTAGTTGGGCCTTGTTTGTATTCTCCTCATGCGTGCTCTCTTCTGCAGAAAGCTGGACACCTGACAACTGGCGCACGAGCCGAAGAGAGAGAGAGAGTTTGAATATGAAAAAGCAAGAGGCAAAATGCTTGGTTCAGAGAGAGATGGAGCAAATTAGAAGCTGAAAAATAGAGGGAGATGGAGTGCGGGCGAGAGAGAGCAAGGCGGAGAGGGAGAATGAAAGAATTGGGGGGGAGACTTTGCACGAGTGTGGGGGCGGCAAGGAGTGCGTGAGGGTAGTCTGTCTGGCACGTGAGGACAGAAATAGACTTCTAGCTAAATATAGCGCAGATCAGAGAGCGCGAGAGATGGAGTAAGAAAGAACTCGCCTGTTCTTTTGGAAATGATTTCTGAAACAGCACACCCCCCCAACCCACCACCACCACCACCAGCAGCTCTGTTTCAGAAATCTATTTTAGACGTTCAGGAAACTTAACATCTATCATTCAAATGAGAGCAGTAGGACTCACTTTAAGAGTGTGTATAATTCACAGGGAATGCTCGCAACGTGATGTGTATTTATAGGTGCAGCCTGAGAAGTTAATTTCTTTTTTTCCCCCGTTGTTTTGACATATCTATACTTAGCTACGTCCTAATTCATGTACTGTCAAAGTACGTACTGTATGAAGAACGTACTTCTCGGCCGTTAATAAAATATGTTCTGGAGATATGCAGGGGAGTAGTGTGAATACATTCCCGGACATACATAATCCGGGAACGTGGGCATTTCCCATTATCCCGAATATATGACAACAACTGGGAAAATGGAATCTGGTTTTGTTAAACAAGTACAATTTAACCACAAGGAAAAACCTTCTTGGTATAGCACACAGTTGAAAAGAGCCGCCCGACTCATGGTTCTCTGCCATTTTTTATGGGATTATGGGAGATAAAGGCTGCCTTCGAAAGGTAAGCCAGCTGCCTTGCTGCCCAGTCAGTTCAGTGATTTTGTACAGTGTTTTGGTATGAATGTTTTGGTTTGAAAGGCAGCGTGCTGCAGCCTAATCTCACAGAATGAATGTTACTAAAACTACATTTTTGCAAACTGACTTTTACATGCTGAGTTCTACATTTCATCGCAGTTTCCTGGTGAAATTAACACTGGAGGCGCAACAACAACTTTGCATTTTATGCACTTTCACACATCACAATTATAACATCTGAATATGACTTTATAAAACACTTATTTTTTCCACTATTGCTCACACACTGCTATGTTATGATATCGAAACACTTTTACTATAACGCAACATTTGAAAACTATACATTTAAAAGCCTGTATTACAGACTCGCCTACATTTACACACACATTCCAATGTGATTAGCTTCCTTAGTAGCACACCTGATAAAGTGTTGGACTTTGGACTCGTAGGACCATGGCTTGACACAAGATGACATGGTGCTTTTGATCTCTCATTTTGTTTTTGGACACTATCGGTTAGGTTAAGGCATTGGTAAAGGGTAAGGATGTGTGTTTTGTCTACCTTTCACTTGATTTTAGAGCACAATTGGTTAGGTTTGGGTTAAAGTTTAGGTTAGGGAGGTACGTTTTACTCCTGTAAAACGTCCATCGAATGTTCACCTTAATAACCACGTCTGATTACAACACTATTTCACTCGCTTTTGGCACCCCCCGCTGGACATTTAGCTGAGAAACTGCAGCCAAACGTGTAATATAGCACGTAAGTTCATTTTTGCAGAAATGTTGCCAAGGTCATGTAATGTTCATGAGACCAAGCCGCCCTATTTTTACCTTGCCTTTGTATACAGCCTCTGAAAGCAGCATTTTCCAACTTTCAGATGCAGCCAATGTGTCCAGTGGATGCACACTAGAATCTCAGCAGATGTTGTTGATCATTCAGGTATTTTTATACCTGCTGTTTTATGAATACTGAAGATTCAGACATACTACTGAATTGACATACTACTTTTGGCATTCTATATACAAGGGAACAGGGCCGATACTAAGATGCAATCTTTGGGGGTGAGGTTTGAGCGGAGCCAAACGGGCGTTTTCAAGTCATTCCTATGGTTTTCAAGTGCAATGCTCGCAAGGTGCATTGTGAGATTGACAGTGGAGCAAGCGTTGATAGCAGCCGAGATCGTCAAAAGTTGAGAAATTCACAACCTTTTGCAAATGAAAAGCAGAAAAAGCCGGGCGCCAGCCACTCACTGTAAGATGTGTTACAAACCACCCGGCTCAAGGCAGAGTAACATGAAGAAGAGGCCACACGTGAATACAGTTTAACAAAATATAAATGTTTATTGATTAAACAAAAACAAATAACATAATAAATTCAGCAAAAACACCAAAAGCAGATCCACCCTATAAACAGAGAGAGAGAGAGAGACAGTGCCATCTGGTGGACAAAACGGCACTAACACCTAGGGCCTTAACACCTCCCCCCTTAAAACAGAGGCCCCTCAAAGAGGGACTCTGTAAACACAGGACATATACAAAAACATACATATTTAATTTATATATTTAAAAAAAATAATTTAATTTGTCCAAAACGGCTACTTATCAATTCAAATGGAGGACTTCTAACAGTGAGTGGAACATGTTTTTTTTTAACCAGCTGCCATCAACATCATCTGCTCTAACAGCTTGCAAATCCATAGACCCCATCCTCCATCAATTTCTGGCACCTACAAAAATACTGAATGAAGAGGACATAGGAGTGCAAGAGGAGAGAGAAGTGAACAAGCCAGCCACATCACTCAGTCGGGGAACAGGACAACGCATCCGCCATAACATTGTCCTGTCCTCAAATATGACAGATCTCTAAACTATACAGCTGCAAGAACAAAGCCCAGTGAATAAGACATTGATTTGGGCTACATTCTTTTAAAAAGAATGTAAAAATGTGAGTGGATTGTGATCAGAAAGCACCACCACAGGAACCGAACCTCCACCCACATATACGTACAAATGTTGAAATGCCAATGCTTCTCTTTCAGTTATTGGATCATTCAGTTGGTATGTTTTAAATTTCATTGAGACATTCAAAACATGGTTTACCTTTGACAAATGTCCGAACATATTTTCCAACTGTGCCAATTTTTTCTGAATTACGAAGCCGAGGCTGGTCATCAGGAGCATTCCCCTCCTCAGCGCAAGCTGCCACCATATGCGAGGAAGAGGCATTTCCTGTGACCAGCGCAACCGACTTCACCTCAGCATCTTGGACAACAGCTTCCAACCTGGACGCATGACTGTAATAAAGTTTCAATAGATTTACATGAAAGAGCTGTGTCAACTTTTTGAGGTGGTGGTGGTGGGGGGGGGGGGTCTGTGTGGGTGCTTCGTGCCACCCCCCAAACCCCCCCCCCAAATGCCGCCCTGGGCAACTGCCCATGTAGCCCATGCCTAAATCCGCCACTGAGCTCAGTGCAATACGCCTGCAATAACTGCTTCAGGGTTTGGTGAATATGCTCGAGGACTCCTTGACTTTGTGGATGACATTCGCTACTCTTCTGATGATTAACGCACAACTGCTGCAATATTTGAGCGAACATTTTAGATGTGAAATTAGACCCCCTATCACTTTGGATAGTTCTTGGAATACCAAAGATTGAAATGAATTGGGTTAACGCTTTTACAACTGACTTGGTGTTAATGGATCGTAACGGATACGCAGCTGGATAACATGTTGCCCTGACACATGACAGTCAAAAGGTATGTGGAACCCGTCTAAAGGCCCAGGTATACTTCAGTTTGCGCATTCGGTTCCGTCTCACGCACAGCTTTGAAAGTATACCTCACGCGGATGAGCTCGAATGAACGAGTTGACACATGCGCAGTACAATTGCTTTGTTATATGCTACCAGACGTTAGAGGGCAGCACCGAGTCGTGTCATTTACAGGACATCCGCTCTGAAGGATAAAGAAAAACTGAGGATCTGCCATTAGAGGAAGCGAGAACAACAACAAAACGATGGAAAAGGATATGTTCTTCGACTACTGCTTGACTGTACAGCCCAACTGTGCGTATTGCCACCTAGTGGACTCTTCTATCTCAACAGCCAACCTTGCGCATGCGCGTTTGGACACTGCGCTGACATCCACAGACACTCCTGATGACGAAAATTACGTCACACGGACTGTCGTGGAATGCGGACAGGTGAAGTATACTTTAGGCTTTAGACTGTCTCTGGCTCATGGTGGGAACAGGATATAATGGTACAGGAGCTATGACCTGATTAGGTTTGCCAGTTGACAGTGATGACATGTTTTAAGAAAACTAGCCACATCTCTCATCAAGCGAGGTCAAAATAGCGCATCACTCCATCATAGGTTTTCTTAAACCCTAAATGTCCGGTTACATCACCATGAGCGGTTTGTAATACCAAGTTATGCAAGTCAGCTGGTATTACCATCTGAAACACTGGTTCGCCCATGGCACTGTCATTAGATGGCAACCATTTATGAACCAACACTCCATCTTACATGAAATAGCCACTAGCAGCACTCTCTAGAATTTCGTTGGGTCTAATTTCAGCAAACAACTTTGCTAAACCTGCATCTTTTTTCCTGACCTGAAATTAGCTCACTACGGGAGATCGGAGGAAGAGCTGACATACTCGCCGGTTTAACGAGATTTTTCTTGCACATTTAAATTTGTGTCTCCCGATGCATGGTTCATGGCACGAGTTACAGCGCAAGATACAAACACGTCTAGAAAGACTTACTTTTATCAGACTCAGTTGAGAGAAATGGGATCGTTTTGACAACAGGAGGCAGTGGGACACCACACCACACATGTCCTCCAGCCAAATCACCCCCCCCCCCCCCCCCCAAAATGACCATGTGTAGCAAATGGTCAAAAATGTCATGGTACTTGTGGTCTGTTTTTGCTTGCAACATATATAGTAATGATCATCTGACCCCCCCACACCCCAATGGTAGCGACATGGTACTGCTCAGATTTGCCAAAATAACAAAGTCTGCGATCAAAAGTCTTAATTTCAATAAGAACACTTCTCGTCAAATAATCTGAGCTATACTATACATATTAATGCATTATCTCTACACTCTTCCTGTATATCAACAATTGTCTCATTTGCTTCTATTTTTATTTCACCTAAGGAATTTTTGGAGAAAAACGAGAAAAAGTTGATATTTAATATAAACATAACCAAGAACTCTACAAAGCAGAGTAATAAAAATGAAATATATATTCATTTCAATATATTCAATATATTTTTCTTGAGGGGAATTTTGAGTGAAGTCCACAAACAATTGCAATAAAAGCAATGTCAACTACTCCAAATTTAGTATATGATCAGTTGTTTTTAGCTGATGCTTTTCTTAACAAAGTGACGTACACAATGAAGTACACAAATCATGTTTATCATGGCAGTTACCAGCAATCGCTAAGAATACACAATGCATGCTAAGGTATGCACCAACTTACAACTTAGTTACAGCAACAGATGAGTCCCTCAAGGCATGAGCCACTCAACAAACTGTTTGCACCAAGAACCATGTCTTCATATTTAATATTTGCAAAAAAATCCCTTTGTGTCTTTTAGTTTTCACTTAAATGTACTGTGTTCAACCTGTCCGATGTCCTTAACTGATCCATGAGGCCCTTATTTAAAAACGTGAGTCGAGCGTATGTTTACCATATGTTTTGTCCTGGTTTTGGGAGCACATTGCCTCTGATTTTAGTACCTTTTGGGAATAAATTACATCCACAGTATACCCCGGGACTGAGGCCGTGTAGGGACGTAGGAACTAATGAGTGCTTTTTTGAGTTTAAAATCCAGTGCATTTGCTGTGATGTGCTGCTACGCCTCTGGTGTGAGCCAAAGTTCTGTATTAAGCGTAACTGAGTTTCAGCCGTTTTCAGTCGACCTTATCGAGGGGCTTTAGGGCTCCAACCAGCTGGTAATTAAAGCATCGCTGAACATTTCAGAGAGACATGTGGACCACGGTGATTTTATCCATGCTTTTAAATGAAAGAGACTGAGATTTTCAGCATTTCTATCCAATGGAATTTCTGTTTATCTGATTTTGTAGACACTGATGTAAATGTTTGTAAATGCATATACTATGCAGAGATTTACACTCCAGTATCCGCTGCGCGTGAGGGAGAGAGAGCGCACGGTCTTATTCAAATGACCGCGAGAACAAGGCACTTTTTGATAAAAACATAAAACAAGTAACTCTGAAAAAACACTTAGATGATCACGGTAAATAAGTCTGAAAATGTCTGTTTGTATCTTACCTAAGTTTCAGTGAACATGTTCACATTCAGCTGATCTGTTCGCTGATGAAGTTTGTTAGAGGTGGATCCTATTTTATATACAGTAGATACACATAACTCTCTCGGGCTTTCAAGAAACAGGAAAAATTCCAGACTTTAAATAAATAAAGAATTACATGTGTAGGATGTTTGCGTTGTAGGGATGTACATGAACATTTCAGATATAAAATTGGTGATTGAATGACTAATGTTTACTCGCTGAAATGAGATGATTTCCTATTAAGTCAATAGGAATATTGGAATGTTTGGGAATAGCAATATGGCGGCACAGTGGCTTCACTGATATGACGTCATGAGCAATCCAGTTCTATATATATATATATATATATATATATATATATATATATATATATATATATATATATATATATACAGTGTGTGTATCAGTGGTTCAAACACAGCTTTTTTGTAGGGCCATACCAAAAATGGTATGTTTTTGAAGCAACGCAACCAGTCAGTCCAAAATTGTCCGTCTGACACAGGTGTACATTGACGCGTCCTTAGACAAGCCCTTATAATAAATCTCGGACTGATTGATGAATTCAGTTGCAAAATGGATTGCTGTGAACTGTAGATCCAATGATAGGATCTATAGTTCAATGTTATGGAAATAAACAATATATTGCATTCTAAAGCCACTTTTTGTAATGTATTTTTTAATGCTTTACTTGTGTGCCAAAATATTGTAATGCACTTTAATTATCTGTGTTTTTGTTTTTATAATATATACATTTTATTTATATTTTTAATATAACTTAATAATTATTTAATCATTATATAATGAATTCTTCTAAGCTTTCTAAGCAAATATTTATGTATGCAATTAATTTTGATTAATTCGATTAATTGATTGTTATACCATGTAATTAATTCGATACAAATTTTTAATCGATTGACGATTGATCGTCAATATATATAAAATTGTAACTAAATTTGTCACTGTACATTAATTTGTATATATATATATATATATATATATATATATATATATATATCACCACTGGAGTGGTGGTGGCAGTGGACTAAAGCATTGAATTGGTTAGTAGAAGGTTGTTGGTTCAATCCCCACAGCCACCACCATTGTGTCCTTGAGCAAGGCACTTAACTCCAGGTTGCTCCAGGGGGATTGTCCCTGTAATAAGTACACTGTAAGTTGCTTTGGATAAAAGCGTCTGCCAAATGCATAAATGTAAATATATATATATATATATATATCTCTCTATCTATATCAGTAGTGAATATGTGAAAAAAAATATATATTTATATGCGCTATATTTATTCCAAGTCTATACAAATGTGTAAAAATTTGCGTTTAAATTAATAGCTATGAATATTAATGAGATTAGGCTGTTCATTGAAGTATTTACTTTCTCAGATGTTTCTCCTAAGCCTGTCATTTTGCATAACATCTCCTTTTGTGTTCCACAGAAGAAAGTAAGTTAGGAGTTTGGAACAACATGAGGGTGAGCAAATGATGATAGAATTTAAATTTTTTTGTTAACTGTCCCTATAAGCAATAATTATTAACGATACCATCAAAAAAAGTAGCGTAAAGGCAGGAACAGCACAAAGGAACAGCATGAACACAGATTTAGGAAATGCCTTACCAGATATCTAATTCTTTAAGATCAGGTACCCACACGCAATGAAATTTCTCGAATCATCAAATAAATCCGCAGCCAGTTAGGAACCGTGTCAGACCGGACTGCATAATACACAGTCGAAGAGGATTATCGACATAGTCTAGCCATACTAAGCTCTACATCTGTCTTAAAAACTGCATTTTGAGATTTAGTCATCTTTCATGTATTGGTTTTCCAGTTAATCGACTTCACAGCAGTAAATAAACTAATATAGTTTATATTGCAGAAACTGCATTTTCAACCCCATTTCGAGTCTTGTTTTTCATTAGTCATGTGGAATGTCATTAAACTGCAGAAAAAATAGCATGAATAGCCGTAGCAGTCTATCAAATACATGAACTCGTCAAAGCCACATTCTGCTGGCTTGCCAATTTTTCATTCTATATGGAAACACTGCTAAGGAAAATCGTTACTAACAATTTGGAGACATAATCACACATTTTACGTAAACTGTCACCCATGTTTAGTTGAAAAAATGGCAATCGTTTGTCCTTGTTTGTGTGTACTGGGGAGAGACAGACAGAGAGAGATGTAATGCTTGTTTGGATGATGTGTCTTTATCAGTCCAGTGTCTTGGCAGATGGCTTACTGAACCCTTGTGACACTGTGTGTGTGAGAGAGAGACACACAGAGAGAGAAAGATGCCAGCTGGATGGTACAGTTTCAGACAGCTAAATGATTGACTGCTTTGCCTTCAGTTATCCTCCCTCTCTGTCTATATATTTCTCTCTTACTCATACATTCCAGAAACCAGTAAAGATAACTGGTTTCTTTTCGGAGCCTAAGGTTAATGATCCTGTTGGGAAGTAGTAGAAAATGCGGGCAAGCCTGTATGTTTACTTTAGTATATCACTGTTAAAGGGATAGTTCACCCAAAAATGAAAATTTTGTCATATTGTTTAAAACATGTAGGACTTTCTCTGTTCTGTGGGACACAAGGAGAGGTTTGGCAGAATATTCAGTCTGATCTAGGGATCTATGCAGATTTTGGCAAATTCTTTTAACCGACTAACCGCGAGTTTTAAACGGTTATTAACCGGTTAACCGATAAACCATGTATCTAACCAAAGTGATCAAACAGACATGACAAAGCTCTATACTGGCTGAAACAAAACAGGCTCACAAAACAGATGTGCATATTTAGCAATAGTTATTACATCAACAGTTGAACAAACAACCTTATTTTTTATTCCTATATTTCGTAACAAACAAATTTTGAATAGATCACTTGCACGCCAAATTAACCTACGAGGTGATAACTTTAACAGTATAATGGAAGAATAAAAACAGTCTCCCCTCAATTCCCAATGCGCTCTAAGCCCTCATGGTGGCGTTGTGACTCGCCTCAATCCGGATGGCGGAGGACGAATCTCAGTTGCCTCCTGCACAACTCACCATGCGCACCACCGAGAGCGAGAACCACATTATAGCGACCACGAGGAGGTTAACCCAACGTGACTCTACCCTCTCTAGCAACCGGGCCAATTGGTTGCTTAGGAAGCCTAACTGGAGTCGCTCAGCACGCCCTGGATTCGAACTTGCGACTCCAGGTGTGGTAGTAATCCTAATAGTTTTTTGTTTAGAAAAATGGGCAGGGGTCAGTATGGTACGCCGCTGGTTGACGATAAGCGCGGTGACTGAAACCCACTCCAAAAGCACTGACGTCCCGCTGCGCATCACACTCCTGTCTCCCATGCAACTAGGGCTGTAAATATATGCTCTTAGATGTCGAGGTTTGCAGATGTTTGTTTTTTAAATGGTACCACATTGTACTTGTGCTACTACTAAACTCCTATTTGCATCAGAACATGTCTTCACGGATTAAATGGTCCCACAGCGTGCCGCACACTTCATATTTTCTTGTCTATCAGACTGAGAGGAAGACAGTGGTTTACTTGTTAACAGCATCCTCATGTGTACATAACATGCCCTATGTGATTATCCCATCAAATTACCTCTCTGTTGTTTCTTTATTTAACCTCTCGGTTAATTTTTAACCAATAGTATTAGTCAGTAATATTAATGCTGGTCAATCGGTTAACCGTTTACATCCCTAGTCTGATCTCATGAAAATTATGCAAAATGATATTACGTGGTTCCTTACACGTATCGCGAAAGTTCCTTGGTGAAATGTCCACTGTGTGGCGCTAAAAGCGAGTTAAATATTCTTCGAACTTCATCGAGATTTTTAAGGTTCATGCTCTAGTGAGCTTTAAATCAACAGAACCAACCTCCCTACACTAAACCTTCAACCTAAACCTTACTAATAGTGTCATAAAAAGCAAATGTAAGAAGGAAAACACTTCCGGCTCACGTGTTGACTTGCGTGCTCTTTAGGACTCGTACCCTGGT
Source organism: Myxocyprinus asiaticus (assembly GCF_019703515.2). Lineage (NCBI taxonomy): Eukaryota > Metazoa > Chordata > Actinopteri > Cypriniformes > Catostomidae > Myxocyprinus > Myxocyprinus asiaticus. The sequence goes on along the minus strand of NC_059374.1, from coordinate 39,207,872 downwards.
CAAGTTTGCATCACAAGTTGCACCACAACACTCTAATAGTTGAGCTGCTGTGCAATTTGTTCACGCTCTAACAAGCTTGTAAATGTAGTTGGTTATATAATGCAAGTATTAAAATTAGAGCTGTCAAAGTTAACGCGTTAACGCATGCAATTAATTAATTTTTCATTTGTTAATTGTTCTTAATCACGATAATTGTTACATATTGTATTGTTTTGTTTTCTTTCTTAATAAGGAAACAAGTGTGTATATATAGAGTAAAATGTCAGCAATTATAAATTATGCGATTAATCGCGATTAAAAAAAATGATCGACTGACAGCACTAGTTAAAATCTATCACAATCAAACAGTTTAAAAGGACATGACGGGAGGTAAATGATGACAGAATTTTCATTTATTCTTTCAGTTTTAGCATAAAAAGTCACTAAATTGTCACTAGAAATTCCATTTAAAATGACTGATTAGCACTATACAATTTGAAAAGAAACACACATATTTGAAAATGCATAAAATAGAGAATCAACTGTGTCAAAGTACTTCAATACAACACAGACGCAACCACGTAAACCTGAGAACAGTCAGCCACCGTTACAATACATCACTTCCTGAGAGTGTGACCTTATGTTGACTAGAGTGTTGGTATCAAATACACACACACAAACACTGCACTGCACTAAATTTGATAAAGTCACTCAAGCTGAGGATTCGGTTACACAACTCAATTTGCCCTCTTTCTCATTCATTCTCATTCACTCAGCGGGTCAGTGAGTGGGCCGTATTGTGACGTTATTCATGCGATGAGCAGAGAGCCATTGGCTGTTGCTTCGCTGATGAGAACTCGTCAAGTGTGCTCATTAGCAAACATCTCTCTAATGAGGGAATCGCTCTGGAAATGAGTGCATTTGGGGAATACACCTACACACAAGTTTACCTAGCTATTTAAATGGGGCTTCCAATTGACTTGCATCGTTCTTAAATTAAGTTAATTAGTGGTGTTTGCTAAGGCAAGTTAAGCAGGGGCGTCACTTTGTTTTAAAAAGTACTGGGGACTGTTTTTTTATGGGGGGTGGTGATGTCACGAAATGAATATTAACTAAGTTATGTGCCAATAATGTAAAATAATCTTTTACTGTTTTGGTAAATATTCATTTTTGATGACCAAATCAATCACTCCAATAAATATTTCACAAAAATGTATTTGATAAGTTGATCCGTATATCTAACACTATCAGTACTGGGATTTTGGTAAACTTTTCACCTCTAGTACAAGGAGTTTTGGGTTCTAATCCACCCTCATATAACTATTTATTTTAATAAACGAATATTGCGTCTGTATGTCAGTGGATGTACTGTATATTATGAGCGGGGACATGTCTTTTTGCAATTTGCTCTGTGTTTTAACTGGAAAGGAGCGCGAGCTGCGCAACAACGGAGCGAGTAGTCGCATCAGGATGCATGAGAGAACATCGCCGCCCGCTGTCACTCATCGCCACTGATAACAGCTGCAAAGGGCACTCATTATAACAATAAAAATAACAAACTCCAGTGCTAGATTGCCACTTATTATAACACACTTGAAAGAAATGGAAACTCCTGCTCAACTGGAGATGTTTCTTATGCACTAGACACTTACTTAGAAAGCTATTTCAAAAAGTAGTTAGGACAAAATTGGCAAAAGCAAAAAGTGGTAGGGACATGTTCTACCCATCCCACCTATAAATGACGCCTATGACTTTAAGATTTAGGGATGTGTTCTAAACCCTTAACTCTTAAGTATTATTGTATTACGGAGTAAATGTGTAGAATTACTTTAAGCAATTACATAATTGTTTTTTTTTTTTTTTGCCTGGTAGACAATAAAACAGGTGAAAATGGGTCACAATGAAACAGCATGGCAGGTTATACATCAATGGCAACAACCATAATTGGTTTTCAAATGACTCATGACTAATCGCCATTGACATTATAATTCGAAATGCATCTCGACGCAGCATGTTTAAATGAAAAACAGGCGTGAATGAGATTTCTGAGAACCATTATTACACTATTGCTCATACTTTGGGTTAGCAATGTGTTCTAAACCCCTAACTCTAAGTATGACATTTTGACATGTTATTTGTAGTGCACTGTTTGTGCTACAGAATAAATGTATGCTATTACTTTTTAAAGCAATCTGATTTGTGATTTTCGCCCTGCAAAGGATAAAAACAGCACTCGCAACACATCATGGCAGGTTTTTTTATCAGTGTCGTCAACAAATTGTTTTGTTCTAAACCCCTAACCCAACGTATTACAGTTCGACATGTAATGCTACATTACCAAACTCTTAATATTGTACAATGGCGTAGATTTGGTTTGAGCACTGTGCATAATAACAGTTCAAATTGCATACCTTTAAATAGTTACGCACTGTGTATCGTACCAAACATTCAGAAAAAGCATTATGGTTAATGTTTCAGAAAAAAATGAACCCTTTCAGAAAATTACAATTCTTACCTGCTCATCTGAAATGCCTGTCTGCTTTTCTCACCCTGACAAAGAACAACTGTTCATTTCTATGGACACCTTTAACATATTCACTGACTCCACATATGACTCGTGATATATTTCATGTTTGATAAATTCATACAATAGGTAACAGACCTACAGACCCAAGTCGCACATGTTGTCAGCAAGTGACTGTGTCTTGTGAGACACAAAGATATTTCTGCAGGGGGCAGTAATAATAAACGACTGTGATTGGCCCATCCTGGCCAGCACTGAGAAAAGTAAGAGGTACCACGTGACACCGCTGCTAGAGGGGGATTGCACGTCATTAGTTGGGTGATACAACGTTTTTAGTCTGATTATGACAGACTCGCAATTGCAGTGTATCTCATACTAAATTATTTTAAAGGTTGATAACAAATATATAAACAAGGACAGATGCATGATTGGGGGGACAAATCACACCCTTCACAAATTACTCCCTTCATGTGACTCCCCCCCCCCCCCCCGTTCCCCCCAATTCTACGCCAATGACGCTGTTTAGAGCTCAAAATATTCAAAGCACATAAGGCCTTTACAACCTTCAATCTTTACATTTTTAAAAACATTTTTCAACTTCCAAAACAAGCCTTTGTTATGCTAACATCAAACTTTGTCTTTTTTGCTAGTTATAATTACTAGAGTCTAACTGTAACCCTGAACATTTGGCATTTTTGCATGTGAATTAAGACATTAATTAGCCCTTTATGAAGTTGTTTTCCTCATATGGGATCATGAGGTTGGTAGCAAAACCTGACACAACAAACATACATTGTTTTAAGTTATATTGCATTGTTTAAAATAATTTATTTTAATTAATTAATTGATTGATTTGATCTGACCACTTTATGACTTCGGTTATGACTTTTTGTTTATTTGTCAATGAATTCCAAGAGCAGCTGTACAGCGGTTATTTATCTCAGTAAGCCGCTCTCTGTTGTTATAGTGTTTGTGTTTCATCTTCTGTGGCGGGACCAGTCGTTAGCATTCAGCGGAGAGTCGTTGTACGAACAAAACAGCAAACAACGCTCAACTACAACCGTCCTTATCCCCCAGTAGTCCTGCTGCACTGCTACGATGCATCAATGAAGTCCAAATCCATATCTATACTGTTCCGTATGTATAAAACATATCAAAGTAAAATACCCAACAACCTAAAGCTAAACAACTGTGCTGCACCTGTTCTCCACTGCATTCCTTTCACCACCTGCAAAATCTAAAATCTAAAATACAGATCAGGCCATCTAGACGCTTTGTACAACGTGTTGTGGCTTGAAGCCATTGCAGAGTCTCCTAAAATATTAATGGATCCGGCTTGTATTTAACAAGTCGGTAAGTATTTAATGGCAATTAATAATTTGATGATATGAAGCATATTATGAAACATTTATGATTAAACCGAGACACTGTTTAGCAATTTACAAATTGGAGTGCAATTAGACTTTAACGTCATGGCTGTCTGTTTTTAAAACTTTTCCCATAGCCACATAAAAGTATTATAATTTATTTGTATGAAATGGGGGGTGGGGGGTTGCCAGTGTTTCCATTGATCATGGTATAAATAATCGGTGGGTTGAACTTGCTTGTTGTGATTAGTAGGGGGTTACCTCAAACCACCCCCCTCCGGAATCTACGCCCCTGTGTATATATCGTAACTGATTATGAGATGTTTGAATATACAGAAATGCAAATGAGATTTGGGAGCTACGGCAGAGGGCAAGATTTTCGAGATTTAGATCTGTTTCTCACACAAAGTTATCGTATGGCTTCAGAAGACTTGGAATATGGTGTACGAGCCAAACTGACTACTTTTATGGTTATTTTTTGTCACATTTGGAGCTCGACAGCCCCCAGTCCCCATTAATTCTCATTGTATGGCAAAAAGCAGCAGGAACATTCTGCCTACACTCTTAAAGATTTTCTCGTCAAAAAACAGCAAAGAACTGGCAGCAGGGTTGCCTTGTGTCTTGTTGTTGCTGAAATTAACAGCTAGATACTGTTTTTACAGCTACAGTATACAACTGTAATTTAGAAGCATAAAGCTGTCAAATTACATACTATCTACTGTTATTGAAATTAACAGCTATGTTCCCAGCATGCACTGCGGCATGAAGGAATTACTTTGATTTTTTACTATTTACTGGTTTATTTTGACGTTGCTTTTGTTGTAGTCTAAGTTACTTGGATTTTAATGTTCAGCTCTTACTGATTTACATAAAAGTATGTTTGTTAATTGTCACCATTGTTGCAGTTTGTATGCCGAGAGTTGATATCTGTGTCTTGATAACAACTTGAGTTATGCTGTAACTTCATCAAAAAAAACAAACACTCAATTTGCTGATATCATTTTGCTGAAATATCCTTTACTGTTTTTGCTTTTATGTGTAATGCATCACTATTGCCACATATATAGTGCCATTTGCAAGGTAGGATCAGACGTTCAGGCTGACCTTAGGTTTTGTCTTCCAAGTAGCACAGTGCAATAACTTATGTTATACTTAAACACATATTGACTGGCTGGAAGAGCATAATATAATAATAAAGAAGGTCCAAGGTGCCAGCTCAAGAGATAACTAATCACCATAATAGCGACTTCAATCAAAACACAACTACTGCTTACAAAACAACAACACTAATTAAACCAAGACTTCAATTAAGTCTGAATAAATAATTTTGTATGTGTTTTTTTTTTTTTTTTTTTTTACATTTCTGTAGCTCCAATGCACTGCCAATGTACACATACTTATTCAAGCGCAAAGGCTTATGGGTATTTCACCATTATAACCCACAATGCATTTTTATTTTTTTTGACTGTTGGCAAATTTGTCATTGAAAGTGACAAATGCCCCCTAAATTCAAAATGTAATGAATTCCTCTGTGTTTTATTTACAACATCTGATATATTTCTAATATTCTATTATAGGCCTAGGCCAAAAATGCCCCTGAAATTCAAATCCAGTGTACAGATATTGCCCCGTCAATTTCTGACACTGGAGTTGGCTAATACAGAGTAAACACAGTTTTATTCTAGGATCAATAACTGCAACAATTTACCAAGGTGCATTTCTGTAGGAGAATTAAGAGACAGAAGCGAATGAAGTACAGGAAGTCTACATCTAGAATGGTGAAGATGAGGACACACATTGCTCTGTGCGTCTCGATGGGCATGCGAATGTTCGTAGACTCTTTGTGACAGTATCTGCAGCAACGGGTGACTGCAGACGCCAGGGTGTCCTTTCAGATAAAAGCTAATTACAAAGAACACACGCAGGAGGTCGTAATTGAGACGAGAGAGGACGCCCAACTTTTAATATCACTGTGTGTGAGTGGAGCTGTCACTGCTTACAGTGATGGATTTATTTTGTATGCTAATCTGCCTTACTTCATTAGAAGCTTTGAAATATAATTAAGCAAATTAATTAAAACAGTCCACTTCAAAGTCATACACACACACCACACCTCTGTTGAAGTAATTAATGTGTTCCATGACATTAATATCAATATATTTCAGACTAGTGGAACCTTCTGAGCTCAAATATTAAACATATTCAATTAAGTACAAAACTGTGGGGTGTGAGATACCAAAACAGGCCACTAACTCCAATACACACACACCAGGAGTTTCATAATGGCAAACCGCTCTTGCTGTGTCAAACACAATTATTCACTGATTACTGTGATACAGTTGCTTGGAAAAATGATTGGTAATTTTCCTCGTCCGCCCTATAATGTAATTTTGATCATAGGTATGCTCTAAATCATCTTTTATTTCACAAACACAGTGCTCTCTATTTTGACCATATGTTAAATGCAAACTTCTCTTGCAGTTTCAGATTCAGATGAAACATTAAGCATAATTGGCATGACAAAAATAAATATTGTTCATCCACATTGCCAAAACATTTGCAGCTTAGCTGTGTTTGAAGAAAATAGCACAAAACAGGGTGCGTACACTAGATTTTTCACATTTTTATGAAAATCTGAGTGTTGCTTGCCTGTGAACTCACTGCCATGATGCTAGAATGCTCTTAGTGGTTGTTGGTGTGCGGTTGCGAGGGTATTCTTAGTGGTTGTTGGAGTGTTGTTGTGCAGTTGTGAGGGTGCTCTTCATGGCTGTTTGTGTGTTGTTGTGTGGTTGCAAGCGTGCTCTTAGTGGCTATTGGTGTGTTGTTGTGCGGTTGCAAGGGTGCTCTTAGTGTCTGTTGGTGTGTGGTTGCGAGGGTGCTCTTAGTGGCTGTTGGTGTGCGGTTGTGAGGGTGTTCTTAGTGGTTATTGGTGTGTTGTTGTGCAGTTGCGAGGGTGTTCTTAGTGGTTGTTGATGTGTTGTTGTGAGGGTGCTCTTAGTGGCTGTTGGTGTGTTGTGCGGTTGCGAGGGTGCTCTTATTTGCTATTGGTGTGTTGTTGTGCGGTTGCAAGGGTGCTCTTAGTGGTTGTTGGTGTGTTGTGCGGTTGTGCGGTTGCGAGGGTGCTCTTAGTGGCTGTTGGTGTGTTGTGTGGTTGTGAGGGTGCTCTTAGTGGCTGTTGGTGTGTTGTTGTGCAGTTGCGAGGGTGCTCTTTGTGGTTGTTGGTGTGTTGTGTGGTTGTGAGGGTGCTCTTTGAGGCTGTTGGTGTGTTGTAGTGAGGTTGCAAGGGTGCGAGGGTGCTCTGTGGCTGTTGGTGTGTTGTGCGGTTGTGAGGGTGCTCTTAGTGGTTGTTGGTGTGTTGTTGTGGGGTTGCGAGGGTGCTCTTCGTGGCTGTTGGTTTGTTGTGCTGTTGCGAGTGTGCTCTTAGTGGTTGTTGGTGTGTTATGCAGTTGCGAGGGTGTTCTTAGTGGCTGTTGGTGTGTTGTGCAGTTGCGAGGGTGCTCTTAGTGGTTGTTGGTGTGTTGTGCGGTTGTGAGGGTGCTCTTAGTGGTTATTGGTGTGTTGTTGTGTGGTTGCGAGTGTGCTCTTAGTGGTTGTTGTTGTGTTGTGCTGTGCTGTCCCGAGGGAGCTCTTCATGGCTGTTGGTATGTTGTGCAGTTGCGAGGGTGCTCTTCATGGCTGTTGGTGTGTTGTGCTGTTGCGAGTGTGCTCTTAGTGGTTGTTGGTGTGTTGTGCAGTTGTGAGGGTGCTCTTCGTGGCTGTCGGTGTGTTGTGCTGTTGCGAGGGAGCTCTTCGTGGCTGTTGGTGTGTTGTGTGGTTGCGAGGGTGTTCTTTGTGGCTGTTGGTGTGTTGTTGTGTGGTTACGAGTGTGCTCTTAGTGGTTGTTGTGTTGTGCTGTCATGAGGGAGCTCTTCAATGCTGTTGGTGTGTTGTGCAGTTGCGAGGGTGCTCTTCATGGCAGTTGGTGTGTTGTTGTGCGGTTGTGAGGGTGCTCTTCATGGCAGTTAGTGTTTTGTTGTGCGGTTGTGAGGGTGCTCTTTGTGGCTTTTGGTGTGTTTTAGTATGGTTGCGATGATGCTCTTCCTGGCTGTTGGTGTGTTTTAGTGCGGTTGCGAGGGAGCTCCTCGTGGCTGTTGGTGTGTTGTTGTGTGGTTGCGAGGGTGCTCTTTGTGGTTGTTGGTGTGTTGCTATGTGGTTGCTATTGTGCTCTAAGTGGTTGTTAGTGCATTGCTGTGAGGTTGCTAGGTTGTTCTTAGTGGTTATTAGCGCTTTACAATATCTGCACAATTCTGCCATTGTCACACTCCTAAGAGAGTGTGTTAGTGCATGACCCTGACACACCTGCACACTCATATATTACAGCTTTCTAATAGATGTAGTTGTTTACATCATCACCAGTGTTCTGTAATTAGCCGACAGTGCCCAACACACACACCTCCACACTTCTTTACATTTCAGACTGAGAAAGGTATTTGGAGGTTAATGAGTAATGAAAACACAAAACAACAGATTTGTAGTATTTTTGTGCGGTTATTTTGGTTTTATTGTCACTAATTGCAGTCTCCTTAGAATAAGAAAAGAAAAAGAATAGAAAACAAAACAAAAGAAAGCTGCTGTATTTACAGGCTTCACAAGGTTATGACAGGGGTTGAAGGATTACTTAAATTTGCAAAGAGAAGGATAGTTGTCTCAAGACAACTTATTGACAACATTGTCTTCTGGTGTGTAAAGTCTTGTGGCTATACTTTTGAAAACGTGTATTTTAATGTTTGTGTTTTCCCATTTACTTCCAATGTTTTGCTCTTTCTAAACTGAGGGATGAGTCAAAAGTGTTTTCTGTGGTAATCCACAGTATGACACACAATCTGTCAATAGAGCTTAACTTGTATTGAACCTGGAACTTTCTTTTAAGTTTGTTAGAAAACCATCAAAGTAGCTCTACTGGAGTTTCAGAGAAGTCAGGAAGGCTTTACTTTTCTTCTGTTTTTGGGTGAAACCTAGAAACCAATAAGTTGATCAGAAGAATCTATAATGTAAAAAAAAACCAACTGTTTTAACCTACAAAGAACAATATATATAGTCAACTTAAGAATCCTATAAAACCAAAAATTGTTCTTGATCAGACAGTAGTTCACTACTGAACCACAGGTGAATTAAAACCATTGGAAAAGCTTATTTATATACACAGACACATCTGCCTTTCTGGTAAATGTGAATAACCCAGTAGATCTATTTTCTACATTATTAATCAGGGTGCTATATAATACCTCGCTAAGATGCTGGGATGCTTTTATGTCAATAAATAACTCTTACAGACAGACAAAAAAAAAAAAAAAAAAAATATGCACACATCCATGCAAATACCACTGTAATAAAAAATACGGGGGGGGGGTCAAAATTACAATTTTCACCCATGATTTTGGAGCAAAACCTCAGGTAAAACATCATTATTTTATTTTTACACAGAAAAAGGAGGGGGGAAACTCACCAAGTCTGAGTGCCTATAACACCAGAAGTATTAAATATATCTTAATATCCTTTTAGATGGTTGAAATATGGTATCTTTATATTTAAGACCCTATATGGTTAAATCCAGTGGCGTGCATATACAGTCTAGGCCTTCAGTGTGATTCATGCCATTAAGAAAAAACAGTTTCACAATAAGACACCCTATGCCTTTAGGCATCATACGTTATGTCGCAGCTAACTGATAATACCAATTGACATTTTAAAAACACGTCCACGCACGAAAGCCAGAACTTGAAATGACACTTAATGCTCAAGCAAGCCTAATTTAAAAATAATGGATTACCCAGTAAATATTGATTCATGACATTTAATATTTTGCCTTTTTTTTTTTTTTTTTTTTTTTTTTTTTTTTATTGCTGAAAGATAAAATAGAGATTATTATCAAAAACAAACTTTAAATTTAAACAGATGTCTGGTTGAGTTGACATGGAATGACCTTGAATTTTCTGTCAAGCTTAATCGCTATTCTTTATTAACAATATGCAAAATGTGTACAAAAATAAACTATACAGTCAACATTTACAATTTAAACTTATTTTTTGACCAAAACCAGTTTGCTTCCGCATTGATTCTTGAACTGAAAAAGTCAGGGCTTAACAAAAATCATGAGTTTCATGTGCTCTCATCTCGAAAATACAACCATTCCCACATGACTTGCAGGCAGCAATAACCTGTTCAAATTGTTTGCAATAGACAATATTGCTATGTCTCAGCAATCAGCAAACAAATTCAACAACGACTGGATTTCTACTCACTGAGCCTACAATCTTACTGGAGCAATGGTAACATCCTCAGTTACCATGACAACATCACCCATGCTCTTGAAACCCCAGTTACACACCTGTCTGTCGTATAGATGGAGGGAAAATCTCAGAGCGTAAAATCCTGTTTGGTCATTGCTTAGCTGTGCGTAACGGTGCTGTGGTTTAAGTGTTTGCCGTACTGAGCAAATTGGTTTGAGGAAAATATGCAATGGAATTTCTGAATAGTGGGATACAGTTTACCCGTTAAGTGTGTGTGTGTGTGTGTGTGTGTGTGTGTGTGTGTACAACAGAATGAGATGAGTCATATGAAAGGACCCATTACATAACTTTCATTAAAAAAAAAAAAAAAACTCAGAGCATTTTTGTAATGATCCCTCCAAACATACTCACCCTTCAAGTGTCTATAATCTCTCATGGACTGGCCATTTCAATTGGCCATGATTTTTCCATCCCATGCCCATTACCCATCATGCTCGCTGTCATCAGCCGAAAGAATTACTGAAGTCTAAATATACATTGCCGACAACCTAATTCACATACTTTTACTTTGCAAAACAAATATGTACTTAAATGTACTTTTGAGTAAAACATTGAGACACTAAACTACCACATCATACAAAAAGCGACTTGATACAACAGACCCCCTTTGTCATGTACAACCTGAAATGGTTAGATTATAGAAAAGTTATTTACTTTAAAATTTATTATTGGGTGTTTCTTTAACTTCGGCCACTTTTAGCACTGTGGACTTCAAGTAAAGTCTCCCTAAAACATTTTTTACACAATATGTTTAACAATTTGTCTATTTACAATGTCCAACCTGTATGTACATGCACCACAGAAGATTTATGTCATTTGAAAAGAAATATATTTTTTCTGAAAGTCATGAAAGTTCCTGCCATAATGTCATTTTCTCCATTTTATTGTGTTTAATAGAATTCAGTGTAGAAATGACGCTGATGGAAATACATTTTTTTTTTTTTTTATAAAATAGCTTATCCTTTGTCTTGCTATAGGGCTAATAGCATAGCTAACATTTTATGTATCCTAAATATACACAATGAAATAATATTTTCAGTTTCTGCATGATTTGGAAAAATAACACCTGCTTGGAAATGATGCTTAATAAAACTATTCTGCTCACAAGTGATAATTACCTTTAATTTTCTTTGTTTTCTTCAAACATCACTTGTCTCATATTTAATCTCAAATATGCTCTTCACTGACACTTGTTCCGACTTGGTGAACAAGAAAACGAACTTTTGGGGAAAAAAACTTTTTTAAGGGCCAAATTGTTTGGTGGGGTGGAAATGACGCCTCAAATGTGGGACAATCGTAATTTTAGAATAAATGACAAAAATCATTTTCACACAATAAGAATTGAAATGGTTTATGTTTATTTCACTCTTTGTTTAGATTGCAATAATTTGTATTTTTATAATGGATTTTCTTAGTTTAATGTTGAAAGTCTAGGTCTGGGATGAGGCTAAAACAATCAAATTTGTACATAAAATACATTTGAAAAGTACCAAAAATAAATGTAGGCATGGTAAAAAGATTCCAATTCAGTTTTAATGACACCTTCAGGCAATGTGGTATTTAGTCATAGTAGAATTACCACTTATGCATTCATTAGTACCACAGTCAACGCAAGCAGTTCGCCAAGGCTTCTGCTTAGTCTTAAAGTCAATTTATTTCTTCATACTCTAGCCAAGCAACTTTTAAAATGTAAGATTATCTCTCAAAAGTGGAAGGAGGACAACATTTCGGATATTCTGTTAAATCAAAATATAGTTAATTTTACACCGTTGCACTTAATTTTTCTTCTTCTTGTTATATTTTAATGAACTTCTATTAATTTTATTGATCATTTCTTCTAATAATTACACATTTTATTTAATTCACCATTGCCATTTCAATCCCAGTCAGAGGTTGATTAAGTAATCATTATCTGTTACTCTGATGTACTGAGTTGTATAATTTCCTTCATGGTCTGTTTGTGTCTGTTATGTTTGTTTCCATTTCCCTTATCATTTTGTCTGCATAAAATGCTGACAATGCAAGTAAATATGTTACATCATAACTTTGCTTGGTTTAAGTTGTGTTCTTGTTTTTTATTTGCTAAATGGTGTACAAAATGTTAAAAAAATTGTAATGACAGAAATATTTTTTACGCAACATTGCAGTTCACTTACAAACCCCCATTTGGGAAACGCTGATTTATGAGATGAATAGTGACAAAGAAAGATATATATATATATATATATATATAATGTATACACACCCTTACAAAAATTGAGAGTTCTGACAGATTTGCTGCAAATTCGCCACTCATTATTTTCACAAACAAAAAAGCTTTGCAGCAAACTCTTCATTGTCACCAAAGGTTTGCTGCAGGTTCACCACTACCGGTGAAGAGCTGCAAACTTCTGGCAAACATTTCGCAAGCTCATTTGCATGTGAAAATAATGAGTGGGAAATCTGTGGCAGGTTTTCGGCAAGTTTGTCAGAACTCTACATTTTTTGTAAGGGCATGCAAAATCACTTTATTTTAAGCACACGCATATGTTTGTACACACATTCTATAATAAAACATATACACTCTCTTTTCCTCTCAAACACACATGTGCTATTTCAGGAAGTTGCAGGTTTTCCCAAAGGCGGCCTGCAGGAAACTAAAGATCTGCAATGTCATCACGTTCCTCAAAGTTACCGCAACTCCTGCAAGAACTTCTTATCTGACTTTTCCTGTCTGCTGGTTCATTTAGGACTTTGATCACTGATCATGGCAGTGCCATTTGCACACTTTTATTGTGCCAACAAGAGTATCTGTCTTAGAGGTCATGGGTACACTTGCCAAATGCTTTGGTTAAATTTAAGGCCGATCACGATCGCTGGTTTAATCAGAGAGGGTCAGCGTTTTCTCAGCAAACACAACCTGTATGTAATAACACAATGCTGCCAGAGCTTATTTAATGGGATCTAAAGAGAACACAATTGAAAACAAGAAGTGCTGGGCCACTGCTCAACTATTAATCAAGAAATTGTGCTCTACAAGATCACTGCCAGTATTTTTGCCATTTATTAATTCAAGAACTGAGATGATATTTAAACTTCTATTCACAATCATTAGTGGTGCTTTAATAAAACACAAGTTAAGCTCAACTGACAAAATTTGTTGCATAATGTTGATTACCACAAAAATAATTGGTAACACTTTACAATAAGTTTCCATTTTTTAACAGTAGTTAACAACATTAGTTAACATGAACAAACAATGAACAAGACCATATTTGTATGTTTTTGGTCTTGTCTTGGACTCTGTCACAAACAAGTGTGAAATCAGATTTCCCCGAATCCCTTTAAAAATATACCATGAGCGCCTCGATTTATCTGACAAACATTCTCTGACTGTGCTACAATATTAGTGATTAAGATGTGTGTCTTGTATTTCTGTCGGCTTTGTAGAATCAGAACTAGTATTGATTCACGAATTAATTCTTTTGAGTCGGTTCTTTTCAGTGAATCATCAGGATATTTAAGAACACTGAGACAAAACAGAGAGCTGGATGAAGTGTGTAAGACTGGCACAAAATTGTCTGCATCACTTCCGGTAAAAATCAAAGAACTCTGCGAGAACAATCGTCATAAAACTCTCACACAGAAGACATCCCCACCTGGGTTAACACACCCCACTGATTAGGGACCATAAAACACAAATCACACTCACATCTATTCTCTCTCTCTCACCTCAGGTTACTTTAAGGACACCAAAAAAACTAAGTTATGACTTATCCTGTTCTGTAATGTAAAAGGTTTTTGATCATGCATATTTGGTATCATTGGAAAGATCTCATTGCGACTTGTAACACCGTCTCATTCCCTTCCAGCAAAATCAAGTCACTAGTAAGGTTTCAGAGTTTAGCAGAATTCTGTAAGTATCAGTATGTCCCTCCCACAGGAACCATATGGAATTCTTTGTAAACATAAATGCAAGCTTCAAAGAACTTGCTTGCAACCCCCTAAATTGTAAAACCAGATCCTACATAACATCAAACACACACATCTGAAATAACAATAGAATCGTTTGGTATTTAGGGAGAGATGACAAAGGAATCAGGGTCTCTGTAGCCAGATGATCCACACAGTAAACAATATGTGTAGTTTTTTCTCTACCAGGTAATTGCAATTTGAATTTCTTATGTTTGGTAAATGTTTGAATGGAATGCAACTTTAATTATATTATTATGCTTGGTTCACTGATAGCTTTTAGTTTGATTTAATATTTTAATTGGATTGTTTGAATGTATTACTATTACCTGGTAAATAATTGTTATTATGATTCATTCTGAAGGACTGTTTTGTAGTATATTTCTTATTAACTACAAATCTATGGTCAGAGTTGGCTTAACTAAGCTACTTCAGAAGTAACCCATTAGTTAAGTATGTACTAAAAGGCTAAACGGCGAACCTAGAATCTATAATAGAACTTAGCCAAGTAGAATTAAACTAAGAGTAGGACCGAGAATCTGTAAAACAGAACTTAATTGACTGGGGCTAAACGGTGAGTCGAGAATCTATATGAACTTAGCCAAATAAGACTAAATGGATAACGCTGAGAACCTATAAGGACTTAGTCTAAAACTTACTAATATCTGAAACTGATGAGTTTTGTAGTTAAAGGACCTGTGCCTGGCCGACACAGGACCCAAATAACATTGAAATAATAAATGCAGTCTAGAAGAGAGAATTATTAAAAATAATAAGATACAAACTGCAGGCAATTTAGTTATTTACATTGTCCATTTAACACATTCATTAAGATTGCATAGGCCTATACGAGTCTTGTCTCAGACTCGACACTCTCTAGTCTCACTCTTGACTCGGACGAGCTGGCCTCGTCTACAACACTGCAGTGAGGCACTTACAGTCGAGTTTACAGAATAGCTCCATTCACTTCCATTATGAGTATTTAAAGTTTTCCTTTAAAATTCTTACTGTTTTAAAAGTATAGCCACAATATGCGTGTTAACATGATTTTAATGTGATAAAATTGCATGCTTACCTTTTCTGTGTAAAGTTACTGATATCCAATTTTACAGCTTTGTTGCCATGTCGACCTTACACCAGAAACCCTGAAACCACCATAAAAGCAATGATTAAAACAACTTTACAGCTCAAATAATACAACATTTTTAACAAACTAATTAATGCAAGTGCTTTTATAAAATTATAAGCTTCATATTTCTGTTTAAACACTCCAAAAGATTGGCCTCATTCACTTTTGTTGTACAGTGCCTCACTGTAACCTCGATTTTTGCTTTTTTTTTTTTTTTTTTTTTTTAAAGAAAAGGAGGTACGAGTCTAAACTAATTATTGTGGTAATCAACATTATGCCACAAATGCTGTGGATTGAGCTTAACTTGTACTGAACCTGAAATATTCCTTTAAAGCTTTCAAAAATTGGCCCCATTCACTTCCAATGTAAGTGCCTCACTTTAAAAAAAAAACAACAAAAAAAAACATAATTTTTGTGGTAATTAACATCATGCCACAAATGCTGCTGATTGATCTTAACTTGTAAATGAAGAGTTCATCTAAAATTTTTAATTCTGTCATAATTTAAAGATGTGTTATTTTTATATATATATAAAGGCAGTTGATAGCAGCTCACTCTTCTGAAGCCATTTTTCAGTGAAAATCTTGAGGTCCATTAGCACTAAAAACAATGCAAATTTCAAGTCAAAATTACTTACATTTTGGGTTGTTTCTCAACAAAACCGATCGTATATCTTCAGATGACTTGGAATGTGATACACAAGTCAAATAGACTATTTTTACGATACTTTTGAGTCCTTTTTTAAGCTTTAAAATGTGTCACTATCCACTTTGTATTGTATGAAAAGACGGGCTGGAATATTCATTAAAACATCTCCTTTTTGTGTTCCACATAATAAAGAAAGTCAAACAGGTTTGGAATGACATATGGGTGGGCTCAATTGTCTTGGGCTAGTAAGTAACCACCTAGCAACCACCCAGAACACTCTTGCATCATGGCAGTGAAAATGTCTGACATTTTCTACAGAAAATGTCAAAGCTAGTTTTTATATGCATTATGTATGCAATGTAATAAATGCTTCTACCTGTGAGGAATCGAAATGGAACCGAGCCCAAGTTGAATTCTTAAACAGGCAAAACTTGCTCATGCATGTGTGCGTGCCGAGTGTGTGTGATTGTTTTGCCATTGATCATTGAGTGTTAGCTTACCGGGCTGCAGTCAATGAGAGGATAAAAATCCCAGCCGCCACTGCAGCCCTATTGACTCAGTTGTAAGGAACTTGTGGGTGAAGTGAGTAAGGCGTATAAAGTCCTTTAAGAACCCAGCCATTGTGTGTTCAACTAATCACTTCACCTGAGCTTCTCTTCAAACCGGTATGAATCCTTCAAAGCTTCGAAGAGCAACAACAGATTAATGCCTTATGTTTTATGCATTTTCATACTTGAAAAAGCAATGTTCCTAGCTTCTTGCTGGGCTGTTTCGACGATAAAGCACATGTTCAACAATTTCTCAGAATTTCACAGATGGTTTGTTACCTTGAGAAAACTCATTAGCGAATGGGAGGGGCATTTGCAGAGTCAAACAATTTGGAATTAAACATAAATTAGGTTGTTTGATTTGGCGTCCATACAGGCTGTACAATAACCAGAGAAATTAAAAAGTTCAAAAGATATGCCAGGATTGTGTTAATATCCCATTTTGGTCTCCTTTCCTATGTTAGGAAAGCTACTTCGAAAATAAATTACAAGCAGCGTGTAGCTTCGTAAACAATGAAGTTGTTCAACAAGAGTTAAGTTAAAATATTTGAAAAGTAGTTTAAATGTTAAATTGTATAATTGTCAGATTGTATATTTCAATTACAGAAATATACTGGGTTCAATAAAAGTTAAGCTCAATTGACAGCATTTAGGGCATAATGTTGATTATCACAAAAATGTATTAATTTCGTCCCTCCTTTTCTTAAAAAAAAAAAAGAATAACGGTCAAGTTTACAGTGAGGCACTAACAATGGAAGTAAATGGGGCCAATTTTGGGGTTTAGGGTTTAAAGGCAGAAATGTAAAGCTTATAATTTTATAACAGCCTATTATTTCTTCTTTTAAAATTTTGATATTATTTGAGCTGTAAGATGTTTAAATTGTAATTTTTGCCTCAACAATGTTTTAAATTATTTATTTGCTACAAAAAGCATTACAGGAACTAATAGGACAATAAATGTGTTATAATTTAAATGAATCAGTGAATTGAATTGTTTTAACCTGTTAATTAATATAAACCATTCTGTTTATTAATATAAACTCGCTTGAGAAAATTCATTTTTTTAGTTTAATTAATTTTAAAGTTAAATAATTGTCTTAATTTTAAGGCTGTGCACAATAAAATATGGCATGAAAATGTGACATAATAATGTGTAAAAAAAAAAATCGATGTTTTATTTTGTCAGGTTATACCACAGCTCATTACTGTAAAAGATACACTGTTTATAAAAGAAATGAGCTTCTGTAAAATTACTGAGAAATTTTGTTACATTTGCCATATGTCTATTAAAGTTTGTTACTCCCCGACATTTCTCTTTCCAAGTCTTTATATAATCTGATTACATTTTTCTGTATATTCTATATAAACAGCAAAACAATTGGCTACAAATTCACTCTTTGGACAAATTACAGGCATAGTGTTGAAACTCCTGTGCAATAGAGCCAGAAAAAATAGACCACTTGCAAACATTGCCAAAATGTTAGATGAGGACGTGTAAGACGGTGCTGAACTGTTCTGTCAGAATATTTTTGCTTTCGCAGCAATGGCATCATCATTCACAGCACACCCAGCAGACAGCCCATAATAACCACGTCACCGCTGATGATGATACAGAGGTCACCATGGAGCACTACGATAACCACACACACGCACACACACACACACACACACACACACACATGCAAGGAGTTGGAGACGAGGCCAAGGGCAAGAGACAGTGTGTTAAGCAGATAGAAAAGCTGGAAATGTATCATTTTTCTCATATAATGGTTTGGAGAAGTTCAGTGTGGCAAAAAAACAAAAACAAATGAGAGACTCAATACTCATTCAGTTGACAGCGCAAACGTCCACATGTGAAGAATTGGACTTTAAATTATGATTACAAGAGATAACATGCTTAAATCAATAATCTACACGCTTTGAAATTCAATGGGAAAATGTAATAGCTAAATACACACACCTACACACAAGGGAGTAAAGCCATTGGGGAATAATTAATAGAGAACATTTATTTTAATTTTCTTAAGGAAATGTGAGTGGTGCTTGCCTGTGCAAATCTAGCTGCCATTATGTTAAACATGGCCAGCCTGCCTAGGGTTGCCACCTGTCCCGTAATATACAGTATTGTCCCATATTTATAGATGAAATGATGCATCCTGTATTGAAACAATACGGAACGCAATTTGTCCCGTATTTAAACGGGTCAAATGGCGTCACTGCAAAATATTTCGAGATCATTAAATGAACCTTGATATTGGTTCGAAACTGTGGAGGGTGTGGTAAGGGACCGTCTGAAAACATCAGCCAGCACCAAAAGCCAGTCAGCCAGTCACATCAAAAGTGGCAACCATAGTCCTGCACCCGACTCACACCATTGGTTGTGTCAATGTTGTTTTGACCCAGTGTTTACAGGTTTTGAGAAAATGTACCTACAAATGGCTTACTTATAGTTGTCTCTGCATATTAACCTGGGATAAAAGAAAGTATTTTTACACCAAAAAAGTTACACACTTCTTAGTAGTTTCTTGGGCATTGCTAGGGTGTTCTGGGTGGTTGCCAGTGCTTTTCTATGCGTTTGCTAAGGTTTTCCTGTGATTTTCTTACTAAAATGTTCTGGGTAGTTACTAGGGCATTGCAAGGTGGTTGCTAGGTGGATGCTTAGTGGCCCAGATCAACAGAGCCCACCCTCAAGTCTCTATAGAATCGCAACACTCTGGTTCCTTAAAGGTGCTGTAAGCGATTTTAGCCATTCTTGATTTTCCACAAGCTGAGCTGTTGGATTAGCCCTGTTTCTAAAACCCCACAATCTAAATATACCAGATGAGCTTTATTGAGACCGACACAGAGCAAATGTTGTTGTCAAAAACAACAGCAGCAAAATAGCGCCCTCAACTGACAACTGTTATAAGCAACATGGCATAAAAATGGCATTAAGCCTCAATAATTTGCTGCAACCTCAATACTATGAGAATCCGCAAAATTATTGACAGGCAGAAAGCGTCATTGTCTGCGGACACATTTTTGTTTGTTTACAGAGTCTAGTGCTGTCACAGAGACAGGTGAGATATATCACAACACTTATTTCATTAATGTCTTTCAGGAAGTAGGACATTTGTTTGCATACCTTTCCATGAAAAAATTGCTTATAGCTCCTTTTAGTTAAATTCCCATACATTTTCTCCATTAGGGAATTTACTTAGAAACCTTTAAAGACAGACCTCCAGTGAGCTCTGATGTTGTTAATCAAATGTATATGCTTCTGTTGAAGCCATCAGTCTGCATTGTTAACTTCATTTAAAAAAAATAATGTTTAATAGCATGATTTTTTTGAATAATGCTGTCGGAATTACTGTAATTATGAGATTCTACTAGGAGCTGCTTACTTCCTGGGACCCCAGAAGTTACTCGTTTCTATGGCAACACTCATAAAGCAAAAATGGCAAAATATTTATCACTACATTAATTCATTTCAGTCATGATTACTATCGGAAAGATTGAGCATGTTAATGTGGGTATGACATATTGATAGAATATTGATATTGACAGACTGGATCTGCTACGCTCCTGCTGCTGCAGTAGCAAGTACAGAGACTTGCTACTGCTAGAAAATACACAGACTGAGTTAGGCAAATGGACATGCTGCTGCTGCTGTACAATTAGAACAAAATTAGAAAAACACAACACATGCTGCATCAAGCATGTATGACATGCTCCTGCACAATTAGCCATAAATTCAGTCCTAATGTAGCAGAACTAGACAGGTGTAGCTGGGGTGGAGGAGGGTTTCAGAGAACACTCTCGCAGTGCACTGCAGTAAAACCAGCTTACTTGCAAACTGAGCAAATTTAAATGTTAAGCAAAAAGAGAGATACAAGTTGATTGGCTACCTAAGTACACATCAAAGGAGCTATCAGCTTTCACCATGTGAGCCGATTAGCTTAATATATCACATGTGAGCGAGCTGATTTGTTACCAGATAACAAGTTTAAAGAACCTTTCAGCTTGTGCCATTTGAGGTGCCATGCCTGAACTTAATCATTAACTAACCTCTATATGTTGTTGCGCAATGTTTAAGAACAAAAAAAGCGCTCCAGGTAACAATAGCATAATAAAATGGCATATCAGACAGAAGTATGTATTCATTACCTTTAATTTTTGAGGCCGCTACCATGTTGGTTCTTTTTACATGAAGTCCAGTCTGAATCCCGTAATTACAGTAATTTTAACATGACAGATTCACCATTCTCAAACTGGGAGTATTAGTATAATTTGTATTTTATTGTATATTAGTATAATTAGTATATATCTGAATAGTTTTTCAATACACTGAAAAAAATATGGTTTCTATACTTATAATCAACAACTTTAAATCAATACTTTATTATTTTTCCATCATTTTTAATTTGATTATGTTGTTTGAAATGCTTCATAGGATTGTAGTTAATTCCCTCAATAAAGATGTTCAGTAGCCTACACAGTCTTGAAACTTTGTCTTTTTAACTGATTTTTCAAATACATTTTTGCTTCAAATTACAGTTTGTACTGTTGCCATTCACATCAGAGCTAATTAATTTGGTTCGTGGCTTTAATTAAACATTTCATGAAATTCCTATGAAAGAGAAAAATGGAAAAAAATACTCCCGGAACTAAGTTGACTGAGGTCCCTACATTCCCAGTACGAAGTTAGTTCGTACTGCTTCTAAAACTTCTGAAGGTCACCTACAGTACAAGAGAGCTCAGAGGGAAATAAAGAGCTCTGTCCTTTCGTTTATAGATCTGAGATTCATTTTTCTTATAATTGTAGTGAGTCCCTCTCAGTGGCGTTCACTCTTTCATGCATAAGCTCATAAACACACACAGACACGCGCTTCTCAATTGGAAGATATCAACTGGTGACAGAATTAATTTGCATTTAAATCAGAGTGGGGGTAAATCAAGAGCTTTATTTTGGAATCAAAATCGGTCTGTCTGTCAGTACACCTCGGTTATCACACGCCTCTCAGTCTCTCTCTGTCTCACATGCTGTCTTTCTGTGATTGAGCAGCTTTGCTTTTCTCTCCCACACAAAATGGATTGAATACGGAAGAAACTTCAGATCGTTAATATGCAGCCAGGGGCCAGTCGGATTTTGCTGCATAAGTTTGACGTTTGTTCTGCAAGAGAGACAGTAAACTTTTACTTGCTATGGCATGTTCTTCTGAAAATGTTTGTCTAAGGAAACTGTATGACTGTAAGAATGACTTTATGCACCTATTAGTAATGTTAGTAGTGTTGCTGAAATAACCAAACCTGCAAAAGGAAGGAACTGGCTTTAATACAAGGTAAGCCCAGTCGACAGCATTTGTGGCATAACACTGATTACCACAAACATTTTATTTCAACTCGTTTCTCCTTTTCTTAAAAAAAAAAAGCAAACATCTGGGTTACAGTGAGACACTTACAATAGAAGTGAATGGGGCCAATCCGTATATATTAAAATATTCACTGTTTCAAAATGAAAGTCTTGAAAGTTTTTTCAAGACTTTCACCCACTGTTGCACTTGTGTATATGGTTGAGTGACAATAAAGGGATTTGATAAAGGGTTTGAAATGATAGCCACTAAACATAAACAATATGCATCTGAACATGATTTTAGTGTGATAAATAACCTACTAATGTGTAAAGTTATAGCCAATTTTACAGCTATTGCCATGACGGCATAATATCAACAAATCCTATAATGACACTAAAAATGAAGATTTAAACATAATTTAATGCATGAGTTTTAACAGAAGAATTATTGTGTGCTTTTATAAAATTTTAAGCTTCACATGTCAGCCTTGAAACCCTCCAAAAATTGGCCCCATTCACTTCTATAGTAAGTGCCTCACTGTAACTTTATTTTTAGAAAAAGAGGGAAGAGTCTAAAGTATGTTTTTGTGTTAATCAACATTATGCCACAAATACTTTGACTGAGCTTAACTTGTACTGAATGTGGAACATTTGTGTAATTAGAAGGGGGTGTCCACATATTTCTGACCATGTATGGGATTTTTTTGCCCGTTTTATCATCTGCCGAGTGAAAAAAAAACGTAAATCTGATTTCTTATAAAAGCAATAGCACACCTCTCTTCAGCAAGCCACACAATTTGAGGTATCGTTAATGTCTGTTGCTCAAATGGTGTGGGACGATTTTCACACCAAAGTCTGAGGAACAGATCACTTAAAAATGAAATTTCTCTCAATATTTACACACCCTGCCATCCCAGATGTGTATGACTTTTTTCTTATGCAGAACACAAATGAAGATTTTTAGAAAAATATTTCAGCTTTGCAGGTCCATACAATGCAAGTGAATAGGTACCAAGATTTTGAAGCTCCAAAAAGAACATAAAGGCAGCATAAAAGTACTCAATTTATCCAGTGTTTAAATCCATGTCTTCAGAAGTGATATGATAGGTGTGGGTGAGAAACAGATCAATATTTAAGTCCTTTTTTTACTATAAATTCTCCTCCTTGTCCAGTAGGTGGCGATATGCATGGAGAATGCAAATTGCCAAAAATAAAAGAAGAAGAATGTGAAAGTGGAGATTGATAGTAAAAAAAATTAATAAAAAAAAAGACTTAAATATTGATCTGTTTTTCACCCACACCTATCATATCACTTCTGAAGACATGGATTGAATCACTGGAGTCTTATGGATTACTTTTATGCTGCCTTTATGTGCTTTCTGACTTTAAAAGTTCTGGCCACCATTCACTTGTATTGTGAGGACCTACAGAGCTGAGATATTCTTCTAAAAATCTTTGTGCTCTGCAGAAGAAAGTAAGTCAAACACATCTAGCATGGCATGAGGGTGAGTAAATGATGAGAGAATTTTCATTTTTGGGGTGAACTATCCCTTTAAATACTTAGGGTTAAAGGTTTGTAACAATAGTAATAGTGATGTTTGTCTTATAAACAGCAGCAATGAGGCAAAAGGTCTTTGTGGCAGGATCAAGAGAGAAATAACATGACAATGACTAAGAGAGAGAGAAAGAGAAGGGTGCAAGAGGGTGAAATCATGTGTAGAAGTCATAATGGGAGAGTGATCATAAAAAGAAGTGACACTCTGAGAGACTGAGCAATGATGGAAAAAGGCGGTTGACAAGAAAAGGAGTTTGGAGGGGAGAAGATAAAACTTTCAACATTTAAAAGCCCTTTATTTAAGAATTCAGAGAAAAAGCGGGTCACCCGAGGATCGATGTGCAGGGAGTTGAAAATGAAAGGAAAGAAAGAGAGGGAGAAAAGGGGAATGGGGGTCTCGGCAGCAGGTTCTTCTTGCTCCGTTGGTTCTGATGGTGTTTTTACTCATCAGTGTGTGACTGTCCTTCAGTGGAGACAGAGTAAAGCACAAAACAGACACGACTTAAAAATAAAAGTTTTATTAACAAGTAAAATCTTACACCAGCAGTCTTTCATTGGGATGAAAAATTTCAGACCATTTCACAATAATACATAATTTTGTGTGCATTCTTTTCGCCCACCCTCAATGGTCCATTTTTCTTCTTAGCAATTTATCGCACATACAGCCATGTGAGTCCGAACGTTTTCGCCGACTTGTTCCTTTTTGCGCTATATTAAAAAAATCAAAACAATCAACGTTCATGCACATTCTTTTTGCGGTATGAAATATCACAAGTGTTTGGGGCTGTAACAGTTTGACCCGAATAATGCTCAATGTGATTCTTTTGATTTACTAAGTTAAAGTTTTACAAACGCAGTACATCAGTTCATGTTCAACACTACAGAATTACTAAGATGAGACTTACTCGAGTACTAAGACACGCTTACTAGATGCACCTACTGGTTGAGATTACTTTAAGGGTTTATTTAATTAATTAATATTTAGTTGCTTAACTTGAGTTAACAGTGTATTTTGCAGTACTTCTGGGAATAAACTTTTAAATTAAATTGGAATTAACTGAAATGAGATAATCACTTTGCATAAACCATTTAAGTAAACTCATTTAAAGACACTTTAGTACTTGAAACAAAAATCAGTACTTAGTCTTTGTAGCATGTTAAAAAGATTGGCCAAATACAGTACAAAAACAGCGTTTACTATGGATCCAGAGATCAAAGTTGACACTCGTTTCAAAGTGCCGGTAGGTATCAATAACCAACAAAACTATTAAAAATGAATAAATAAAAACAACAAATGCATACATTAAAAAACAAAGTTCTCTGTTCTCAGCAAAGCACATTGTACTTATTCCACCAATGGGAATATTCGCTTTACACTTGCTCGATAAAAAGCTCTTCTTAAGTTTTCAAGTGCTGACAAAACTTCAAGACAAGAATACTAACTGCAGATACAAAGAAGCCAGCACTCATCAGGATTACCAAGAAAAAAGATTACTAAACAAGCATTCTTCATAAATACAGTGATCATTCATCATAGTGATCAAAGGTACTAAGAAAGGAGCGTTATCACGCCACAATAAGAAGGGCCGAGAACGCTCGTTGAAGTTACTAAGATTAGTGTACTTTCATCTTAAATACTAAGATTAGGTTACCCATGAAAGATACTGATATAAAATAGTCAGAATCGAAGAAAGGATTACCCATATAAACACTAAGATATGTCAGTGCTCGCGCATTCGTTTTGGAATACTAAAATAAAAGTGGCTGGCGGCGTGATATTTTTCAATGCATAGAGACATATGGAGTCATTCACTATCTCACGACAAACTCCATTACTAAGATAACATTGGAACTGTAAACAGAACAAGTATGCCGCTCTCTTTCTCACGACATCTTTATTGTGCTTTTAAATCGCCCCTTTTTTTGTTTTGTCATACTCAACGTAAAGATGTCGAAAACCATTCTTGATGCCAACTAACTCACAGCTGAAATAGATTATTGTTACTAAGAACTTTCAACACAGGTAAACTTGAACTCTTGTTAGAAGTATTGATTAACACCCTGAGCTCACTCAGACCATTAGGTGTTAAGGGGTTCACTAACATTTTTCCAAATCTACTGAGAAGCAAAACTATTTTTGTAAGCATAAGAAATACAATTTTCCTTCTATCATACTCCATATATTTTGAGTGGTCTAGGTTCAGTGATAAAAGGTCATAAAATACTTTCTTTAGGATCCAAAACATTATTTTGGCCAAAATATAAAACAATATTACAGACTATCAAAGTTATCCATGGTTGAACGGAATAAAATAGAATTAAAAGACAATTCTAATATACTAATGATTTCAAGAAGTGCATTGATGGCATTATAACTCACTACAATCAGAACTGAAAATCCTTTTTTTAAAGCATCCACAAACAAAATAGCTACAATATTCATAATTTGAAGTACTTAAAATTTGAGGCTTAAACTGGATCCTGAACTGGAAGATCTGTTTTGTCCTATGTCTATGATTTTGTATTTATTTATTTTTGGCAGATTCTAGTTTGGAAATGTTTGAGGCTTAAAGACTTCACACTTCAGAATTCACACCCACACAAACACACATACAGGCATGCACGCACGCACGCAAACACAGTTTAAAGTCTAATGTTAAAAGATGAACACATCTGTGATGAACAGACACTTCAGAGTAGTGTTGTCACAGTAGTCAGTACCGATACCAGTGAAATTTCACAGTTCTCAATACCAATTTTGGTACCACAGCATAAATATGCTAATATGACAATGTGCTGTTGAACATATCTGTTTAGCCTATTTAAAAAATTACATTTAAATGTAAATAATAAATTAAAATAAATCCATGTTTCCTTCAAGTGTTGCTCAATCAAGGATGCATTACTCAAGTGTTTTTATGTAGCACCCTACTGAAATCTGTTTTATTCTTTACGAAATCATGTTTTCCTTTTTGTTATTATTATTATTATTATTTTCCAGAACTCCATGTTTTAGATTCATTTAATTTCATCATCAAAATGGTGTCTAATCAATTCATTCTTAAATCTTTTAACAAGTGAAAACAGAACTTTTCAACATGTCATTGCATTTTTTTTTTTTTTGCCAAACTTTTATTCAACAGCAGTCTTGCTTGTGATATATTGCTTCATCATTATTATTATTATTATTATTATCATTACATTTTACTATACATTTGTAATATATTTCTGTAAAAGAAAAATAAATTTCAGGGCTCTAGCTTATATTTTGAAACGTGCTTTTATTATGACATTTATTTTTTTGCCTGAACCTTCACTTTCCGGATAAAAAGTTTGCGACGGAGACATAAGTCCTATCTGAAATCTCTTTACACTGACCTTTGAGTCTGACAAATGAAATGTAGGACACAGTTCTGGAGTGTTTGTATTTTAGTTTACTGGTGTTTGTGTATGTGGTAATTGTGAAATGTTATGTTTTAAATGTTATTACTGTGAAGCACTTTGGTCAACTCTGTTGTTTTAAATGCTTTATAAATAAAGTTGAGATGAGACTAAAGTGCAAATGCTGTGATTTAATATATAAATATATAGTTTACATGTGCTGCGTGGTTCACAGTAGATTAGTGCTCTGCTCGGTCATCTCATACAACATGTCGTGAATGATTCTCAATATGTATGAGCGGCCGGATTTATTTAAAGTACGCAGCTTATCCACAGTAAGATTGCAGCCTTTAGCTATTTAATAAATCACACTAGGACATGTCACGATTTTAATTTGATTAATTGTACATTTCAGTGTACAAGGAGTAGCAGAGCACGCGCTCAAAATTAGAATTTTAAAGCTGTCTTGTGTCAGTCATACTGCGCGCTGGTACCAGATAGAGTCAGTGCTCGGTACTAACGGTACTGCAGAAACACTGGTATCGTTACATCTTTTTTATTTTAGTATCGACTTGGTACCGAAGTACCGGTACTTTTGACAACACTACTTCAGAGACACAGAAGTCGGTTACATTAAAACATTCCACAATTTTGCATATAAAAAAAATTAAAAAATATTTCTGAGGTGAGCACGGGTTGTGGAGATTGATTTCTAGGACAATAATAAATAAATAAATACTAATAACCTGAACACAAAAATGTAGAAAAGAAATCCAATGCAACTTTCCTTAGCGCAAATGAGAAATTAGTAAGGCATCAATGCTAATTTAAAGGAACCATGTAAACATTCAATAATCTTCAAAAACAAACTAATTAGTGCCATTTACATGTTAGTTTCAAATTACCATGAAGAGCAATTAAATAATTTTTTATGCTCTTCAAAACACTTGTGTCCCTAATATCCATACTATAAAAAAGGTACAAATTTACAATAAGGTTGCATTCATTAACATCAGTTACTGAAATTAGTTAACACGAATTTACAGTGAAAATTTCTAATCCTGATTAATGTTAATTTCTACTTATACTAATACATTTTTAAAACTAAAAGTTGTATACATTAACATTAGTTCATGCATTATGAACAAACATGAACTAAAAATTATATTTTCATAAATTAACATTAACAAAGATTAATAAATGTTGTACAAATACAGTAAAAAATTGTTCGTTGATAGTTCATGATACGTAATGCATTTACTAATGTTTAGGGATGCAAACTCATGAGAGGTGAAAAAGGCGAGAAAGTCATTGCAGGTGTTTCAAATGTATATATTCAGTTGATTTGTTTGTTGTTTTTAAAGCTTTTTGTTGTAATTAAAGCTTTTATTTTAAGTGTTTAGGCTTAAAGTAACAATCTAATGTCATTTTAATAAGGAAAATGTAGCAAATTGTAACAAATAATTTGGGCAAAGTAGCTTCAGAAAAGGTGACTTTAGCTGAAAGGTAAGTAGTTTGCATCCCTGAATGTAAACAAATAGAACCTTATTGTAACATGTTACCTTAATTAATTTAAGTAACTGATATGACTTGAGGTGCAGACTTTCCGTAGACTATGAAAAGCTTACCTTTAGTTTAGCTGATGGTCAAGTAATGTGATTTGGACTTTCTTGACCTAACCATCTATGAATGATCATATGTCATGATGAATAATCATATGTAAAAGCTATGTTTGAATCTGATGTTTCATGAAGAATTAGGTCCTTTATTTAACAAGAAACTGGCCCCTTGCGGTGTGTGTGTGTGTGTGTGTGTGTGTGTACAAAATAGAAACAGCATGGAGATATATTAATGTACAATGATGTTAAAGATTATTTTAACTTAATGTTTTGTCTTTTTAGTTTTGTTTTACATTGGACGGAAAAGAGAGTAAATATCCTGACAAAGTCTATTTATCATGTTAAATAAAGATAAAGTCATGTGCTCATTATGTTTTGGGAAATAGAACTCGTAAATGGATCCAATGCTAATCTGAACCATTCATTACTTAACTCGTTTCATAAAGTTACTGATAGTTGTAAATTGTATGCCGTAACATGGAGTGTGCACACGTGTGCTTTGCTGGTGCACAGTTGGAGCACAAAATGTTCATTAAACCTACAGAGAATATGTTTTCTTGCAGCATTTTGGCATATTGTCATAGGGCTGCATCTGCAGACGTTGTAGGAGAATGTTGTGGGAAGGTTACAGAAAGATTGCCACAGTGTTCGTATGAGTGCAGGTGTGGGGGTTTGCATAGCAAGAACGTTTGGATAACCTTTGCTGCAAACCTATGGGAGCCCTAGTTTTCTTCATTTCTCCGTTGCGTTTATAATTCATTGCTTGCATAGCACGAGGAACACTTTAGTGAACTTACAGTGCCAGAAGTGCTAACATTGTTGGAGCACTGGGAAAATGTAAGTTCAAGGTGCTAAATGGTAACATATCTGTGAGCATTTGGGGGGCGTTTGTTTAATGTTGTTATACCATTAGGGAAGCACTTGTGTAAATTTGCGAGTCCTCTGGGTACTTTATCATTGCCATGAGCAATCTGTTAGGTGAGTATTTTATGGATGGTTGGAGAAAAACGCCTCCAACTATCGTTAAGGAAGAATGAGTAAGTTCTTTCTTTTTCAAAGGGTACATGTTTGGAGAACAATACTGCTGATGAAAAAGTTCTGCAGTGTTTGGGTCTTTCTCAGCTTGCACCTTTTGTCTGTTGTAATGACTTATTGCACTGTTCTGAATCATTAGCATGCATTAATTTAATGTGATTGTAATACACATCGTATACTGAGGATAATAATTCTATGGTTTTTCAACAAATTTTTTTTTTTTTTTTTTTTGTGTGCAGCAGGTGGTATCTAAAGTGAGCAGGTAAAAACATTATAATCAAAACATTTGTGGATGATGTTTGAAACCTTTTTGCAGCCTTCACTCATTGAAATCTGTGTACAGTATTTGTGAACTGTTAAAGGGCAGTTCACCCATAAATAAAACTTCTGTAATCATTTACTTACGCTACGTTTGTTCTAAACCCATATGACTTTTTCTGCCGTAGGACATAAAAGTAGAATGTTCAGTCTCCATTCACTTTTATTGAGTGTGTTTACATGCAAACACCTTAAACGGTTTTCCTTTAATCAGGGTAAGGGCATAAAGAAATCTGCAAACATACCCTGATTTTGCAATTTTGCATGTAAATTTTGGATGTATTGTGACTGAGTGACTAAGTCTCAGCATCTTCCTTTGTATTCCACAGACGAGAGAAAATCATACAGGTTTAAAACGACATGAGGGTAAATGATGGCAGAATTGTCATTTTTGGGTGAACTATCCCTTTGAATGCATTGTAGGTAAGTTATAGTGTGACAGCCTTGGGCTGGTCGTCGTCGTTGTTGTTGCCAGGTGAGTGTTTGTTGCTGCGCTCAGTCCCGCCTCTCGACGTCTCCTGCAGGAAGAGGCGTGGCTTACAGAGTGACAGAAGGATTCTGCGGTATTCTCTGCGGAAGTTCTGATTGAGAAGTCCATATACCACAGCGTTCAGGCAGGAGTTAAAGTACGCCATGAAATAACTCACCACAAACAGCCAATCGGGGACTAAGGGTGCAACACGGGGTGGGTCCACCGCCACAGCCAGGCCGATTAAATTCAGCGGTGCCCAGCAGACGGCGAACAGCACAAAGACAACGAACATGGTGAGGAAGTGGCGCAGCTCACTCGGACGGAGACGTGGCCTAACGTCGCTTGTGACCCGCCTCCTCACACGAAGCACCAGCACCCAAATCCTCAGATAGCAGAATGTGACAACAGCGATAGGAAGCAGAAAATGCACAGTCACCACTGCGATAGTGTAACCCGCACTTGTCGTCTGACTAAAGGTGCACGAATAAACGCGGGGGTCATAGGTCAGTGACCCCAGTGCCAGGTTTGGAAGAATTGCGAGGGCGGTGAAGACCCAGACTAACACCAGCAATGCCAGGGTTCCAGCACGGCCGTAAACTTTCTCGTAGGTGTTGGCCTGACAGATGAAACAGTAGCGGTTGATGGCGATAGCAGTGATGTTGAAGATGGAGCCGATGACGCTTGCTCCCATCAGGAAGCCACTGACCTTACACTCCATCTCATCCGGCAACCAGCCCGCATGCAGCATTGCGTGCAAGACCAGGGGGTAGGGATAGCAAACCACCAGGAGGTCAGCGAAAGCCAGACTCACCACAAACGCATTACCTACAGGACACAAACACAGAAAAGCAATTAAACTATTTTGACTGTAAAGCAAAGACCCATTAAATTCCAATTAACAAAAAAGTTTCGAATCAGAACATCAGAATGGATTTCACTGTTAAATACTAGTAAATCATATAAATGCAATTACTGATGTAGCGGTGTTTATGACATCAGTCACTGGAAGATAAGTACTGAATTTACTGTTGTACGTTTTTGCAGAATTTTACATACACAAAGGGGCTGTCAAAAACAGCAGCACAGCAGCACACTAGAATGGAACAGAACGCAGGGACATATGTTTTGACATATAAGTTGAACTACTTTTAATTTGACACACTGTTTTAAAAATGCAGTGCTTGAGGCACTAAAAATCAGTGAGATGCTCTGATGCAGCAACCAGTGACGTTCATTTGACACCTATACATAGATCAACAGTTAAAAAACAGTGCAGATGGAAAGCAAGAACACGTCCCAGTCTGATCTCATGAAAAAAAAAAAAAAAAAGTGACTGGCAACATTTTGGCAAAATAATATTACATGGGTGAAATGTCCACTGTATATTTTCTCCCAAACAAATGAGGATTTTATGGTTATGGCTATCAAGTTTGAAATCAACAGAACCTACCTCTCTACCCTAAACCTAACCGATAGTGTCATAAAACCAAATGTGACATGAAAACTGCAATTGCAGTCACTTTGTAGTGCTTCTATGACACTTTCAGTTTTACGTGTCAACTCGCATGCTCTTAAGGACTTGTACCACGGTCCTTTGCATCACAAGTGCAATGCTCTATCAGTTGAGCCACTGTGCAATTTAATCATGCTAGAACAAGCTTCATTAAATAATGCAAACATTAAAATATATCAACTTACAGGTCATCCACTACATCAGTGACGTGCACAGAAAGGACATGGACAGAGTGTGAATATAAATCTGCCGTCAATAGTAGTTCTGTAGTCAGTACACTACAGAATAGTAAAAGTGTTTAGATAAGATAGCTTTGTGTGAGAACAAGGCGAAAAGTAAGTGTTGAACTGAAAATCTGTCCTTTATTTGGGATTGTTGTGAAAGGGATTAAAAGTAATTGTTACTGAAGCGCATCTAGTGTTCACTTCACCAGGGAACGGCCACGATATGTAGGAGTGGGAATCTTTAGGCATCTCACGATTCAATTCGATTCCGATTCTGGGAGTCGTGATCCGATTCCAAAACGATTCTTGATACATCTACATTTTTTATGTGTTTTTATTAATAATTATGCTGTGCAGAGGCAAAACACAGTAACTTCACAATTTGACCAAAATTGGGTTTCTTAGACTGTATGTTGTCCCGTGACAGACAGGTTTGGCTCAACAATAAGAAGGTTTTGAGAAAATCGCAGTAACTACAAAATCCACACTAAAATCAAGTAACTGTTTTGTTAATGTACTGTGTAGTTACAGCCTTTGTATGGTAGTTTTTTTTTTCATCATAAAAAGTGATAAACACTGAATTTTTTTTAATTTACTTAACATTAATGAATTGCCCCCTTGGGGATTAATAAAGTTGTATGAAATGAAAAACAAAGTTACCCTTTACATTCAGTATGAACGTGCTGTGAAAAAGACATACTCCATAAAATTAAATAAACGGTTCTTAATCAAAACAGTTCTGTTTCTTTCTTTAGAACCTTTTATCAAAAATGTTTTGTTAAAGCACAACAAAAAAATGCTGTCTTTGGTGTGCACATTAGTGCCCCTGCAATTTGTATAATGAGCAACGTAATTGCAAAAAAATGCAGGTATAGTTACATGTTTCTAAGAGACCAGGTAGCAGCATCCTGTGTGAATGGCCCAGAACTCAGTCACCACCCCCCATACAAGACAACAAGAGCAGGGCTGGTACTAAGAAGCACTCTTTGGGGGGCATTTTGATCTTTAGGGTGGGCAAATGGTTGTCTCTTCACTGGTCATTGGAGGGGGTTGTCAGATGTTTCTGGGGGGCACAAGGAAAATCTAGGGGGGTAATGCCCCCCTTGAATGGGTGGGGGGGGGGATTGCCCCTCCCAGCCATGAACAGGAGCTGAACTGTAGTTGACACATTGCGTGTCTGAAAGTTTGTGTGTGTGTGAGAGAGTGTGTAGGGAAGACTCAGGTGCAGTAGTTTTTAGCAGTGAGGTTCACACAAAGTTCAGACCCATTATATTAAGAACGGTGAATCTGACTGGATTTCTTCTCTACAGCGCTTATGTTTGTTTGTGCCCAGGTTTACCAGTCAGTTTCTGGCCTGTATGTGTTTGCATGAGTTCCCTATCTGTCACTCACTCGACGTTGTGTCGATGTAGTGACACTAGGGGTCACTCTTGGGAGACCCATACACCTCTGCTTTTTTGAAAAAAGGCCAATGAGAATTGGCGAGTGGAATTTGTATGCCATTCCCCCGGACATACAGGTATAAAAGGAGCTGGTATGCAACCACTCATTCAGGTTTTGTGCTGAGGAGCCGAAACCAGGTCCCGGCCATTTCAGCGGGTAGTTCAGCATTGTGGCAAGAGGGACACAACGTCTCGTTCCTCTCGTTACGAAAGTAACCAGGACGTTCCCTATCTGTCACTCACTCGACGTTCTGTCAATGTAGTGACACTAGGGGTCCCTATACAAAACACCACAACTATCTGAACTGTGTTACGTGAACTGGTGGTGTGTGATGGGCAGACCGCTGTGTGCCTCATAGCCAGCTCACCAGGCCGTCACGTAACCTCCCCCAATGCTCTTATGAGCGTCGAACGGTCCATCAGGAACAAGTCTATAGGGACAGGCTAGCCCAGCCGAGGCCTCTTTCCCTCTCTTTTCTCCTCAAGAAGAGTGGAATTTGTTAACTGACTTGGAGCCATAAGTGTCTGCCTCGGGGGGTGTCCCTCCCAAGGGGAAGACACCGCGGAGACCACATCCTGCCCAAAAATGGGGGTGGGGGGGGGGGTATTTTGAGTGGAATATGTCACATGGTCTTACTGAGTCTTGTCGGAAGTATGTCATGTGGAGAGGTCCCATGGTAGGTCCTACCCAAAGGGGAAGGAGTTTCTACAGAGCATGGCGACCGGGGGCAGAGGGGCCTCTGCCCAAGGAAGACGCAGTTTGCTGATAGGGAAATGATTTTAAGAAAATATCACATGGGGTCGCCTTCGGGGAACCAGCACATGTTGAGCACCTACCTCAGGACAGGGTCTCATTAGTGCATGTACTGGGCTGGCAGCGAGTTTCTCCGCAAACTCAATTGCCAGAGGGCTAAGGAGGAAAGTCATTCAGGGATCACAGTCTGTGAACACGATTGGGAGTCAAGAGTGCACGTCTTCACCTCAAGGAAGGGGAAAGGCGCTATACGCAAATGGTACACCCGGCCAGCTGTCCCGGAACATACCTGCTCGTGCCTGCCAATACACAGGATGAGACCGGCTCAACCCGGAGATTGTAGAACCTCACAAAGGTGTTGGGTGTTCAGTGCACTGAATTCAATTCCCTCCAAAGACGCACCTCAAAACTGTTGGATTTAAGGTGCATTTCAGCGTCTTCTCCCCCTCTGCACCCGTGGAGTGCAGAGAACGCCCCTGAAAATAAGAGAGTATATTCTAAAAAGTATATTTTCATTCACAAAAAGAGCGGCACACACATAGAACGTCTTTTTAAAGATGCCTTTCCGTTTGTGTGTTATTCCTGGTTGCGGTCGTTATCGCTCCGCTTCTGAAGGCCATGATCGCTGTCTTACGTGTCTGGGCACTGCCCATGAGGAGACATAATTCGTGGATGAGTCATGTCCACATTGCGAGAATATGACCATGGCAACATTGGCTCCCCGCACCGGTCCTTCTACCTACGGGTTTGAGGCCGTGTCGGTTAGCACTGGGGGCGATTTGGGGACATCAATGGGACCACCTCCGCCGGGTATCCTCACACGGACCTCCCATTCTCCAGCATGCTCGCTTGCCCAGATCGGACTCTCTCAGCGCGAGTTCGACTTCTCGTTCGGAGCTCGGGAAGACGATGAGTTATCAAGCGCAGCATTGGAAAGCTGGCCCAGCTCCGGCGTGGAGCCCTCCGCAGGAAGCAGATCGCGGCCGGCCGATAAGAACCCGAGGAAGGCTTTGAAGCGCCCCCAAGACGGGCGATCCAGGGGCGAGGAGACCCACTTCCTGGGGCTAGTTGACAGACCACTCCATCCCCCGGTGGAGGGCCAGGAGGAGAATCCTTTGTCGCCGCATGCCCAGGAGGCTGCGGCACCCAAAAGCCTGACAAAAGAATGGTTCCCTCATCTCCTGGGTCACATATCCGGTGCGCACGGCCGTCGTCACGACCACCATCCACCGTCCCATTTTAGCAGGTATGGTGCTCCAGCGGCGGACCCCTCGCCCCTGTGCGCCCAGCTGTGGCACAAACACGCCCACATGGGATTGGACTACGGGGACGAGATTCCTCCTCCCCCCTCCTCGGCCAATCTTATGGTGGGCGGCAGGAGCCAGGTAAGTGCTTCAATGTGCCTGGACTCAGCACGGCCACGGGGCTCGAGTCCCCTCAACGTGGCACCTCAAGCTCTGCCCCGGCGCGAGGCCCCACCCACCGGTACGTCTGATGTGATCATTCCCTTGGTCCCCCTCACCCGGAGTTTGGGTGCATGGCTCACGCTTTCCAACCCATTGCGATGGCTGACCTGGACCATCCGACTCAGCTACGCGATTCAGTTCGCCAGGTGCCCGCCCAGGTCCAGCACCGTCCGCTTCACCTCGGTGAAGGGCGAGAACGCTGCTACCTTGCGTGCGGAAATCGCTACCCTTCTGCACAAGGGCACGATAGAGCCTGTCCTTTCAGCCGAGATGAAGAAAATGTCCTACAGCACTTACTTCATCGTACTGAAGAAAGGTGGTGGGTTGCAACCAATCCTGGACCTGCGAGTACTAAACCAGGCTTTGCACAGACTCCCGTCCAAGATGCTGGTGCAAAAATGCACTCTAATGAGCGCCCGGCATCAAGATTGGTTCGTGGTGGTAGACCTGAAAGACGCATACTGCCACGTCTTGGTCTTACCTCGACACAGACCCTTCCTGCGGTTTGCCTTCGAAGGGCAGGCGTACCAGTACAAGGTCCTCCCCTTCGGCCTGTGCTTGTCCCCTCACATCTTCACAAAGGTTGCAGAGGCAGCCCTTGCCCCGCTAAGGGAAGTGGGCATCTCGACGACTGACTAATCCTAACTCACTCTCAAGAGTTGCTGTGCGCACACAGGGACCTCGTGCTCTGGCACCTCAGCTGACTGGGGCTTCAGGTCAACCTACTTGAGGCTGTAATTGGTGCCAAAGGTGCTTCAACAAAGTATTGAGCAAAGGCTGTGAATACTTATGTACATGTGATTTTTTACATTTTTTATTTTTAATAAATTTGCAAAGATTTCAAACAAACTTCTTTCATGTTGTCATTATGGGGTATTGTTTGTAGAATTTTGAGGAAAATAATTAATTTAATCCATTTTGGAATAAGGCTGTAACATAACAAAATGTGGAAAAAGTGAAGCGCTGTGAATACTTTCCGGATGCACTGTAAAGATAGAAATGCACAAAAATATCACCTATTCAAGTAACATTAAATGTTTCCCAAAGTCTAATTGGGAGGTTGAATTATTGAAAGAATAAGTCCCCATAGGTTGAGTATTCATTAATTTCATATTTCAATATTCATAATTATACATTTAAAATATTAATCTTATAACATTACAGTATTTATGCATTTGCAACTGCTGTGAAATGCATTTATTCCTGCTCTGTGAAAATACACCTAATTCTACTTCAGATGCAGCTTCTGTGCCACCTTTGCTGTGTAAAGATGGCTTTAGTCCCATAGGTTTGGTATTAATTTAAATGGGCATAATATCTCTTAAACTCTCATCCTCCACAATATTAATCTGCCAGTGGACTGTGACTATCTGCTTTGTTACAGCAATTGTGAAGCTGCGTTCATGATTCAAATCAGAGTGTCAACGCCAGCGTCGCTTTGAACTCCAAGGAAAAGTGGAGTGATGGAGTGGAGTTAAGACTTGGTGTGCTTCAGTGTAGGGGTCGACCAGGCCAGGCCGATAATCGGATCCGATATTCATAATTTTTCTAATTATCGGAATTGTTATTTTGTCTGATCTGAAAAAAACATATTGGTCGACTCCTACTTCAGTGGTAATTAAAATGCGCTGAAAATACTTGATTTCTAACAAATGTCCCATCTGGACTTGTTTTGTACATCAAATAATAGCGCTAAGAGTTTTTTTCTCCAACATTTTATCACTGAGAGGGAAGTGCTGTTGTGGTGTGTGTGTCAGTGTAATGACTCCGGGCGGACACATTATAAATGTTCCACCCTCCCAACAAGTGTGTATGATGGTTTTTGCTGTATTAACTGTAAATGCGTTAATCGCGAATAAGAAAAATTAACGCGTTAACATTTTTAAATTAATCGCATGCAATTAACGTGTTAATTCCGACAGCTCTAACATAAACACATCATAAATCTATCAAAATATCTTAATTTGTATTCCGCAAAAAAAGAAAGTCGAGTTTGAGATGGCAGAAGGGTGAGTAAATGATGAGAGAATTATCATTTTTGGGTGAACTATTTCTTTAAGCAAAAGTCTTAATTTCCTCTCAATTTATTCTCATTGCTGTGAGAAACAATCGAGATATTAAAGAGATCTCATTTGTGATGTCTCATTCCTATGGGTTAGCATTAATTCTGCTGAGTGCAGGCAAAGTCGACACATGGAACAATGCTTTACAGAACTTAAATAGGTTTTGCAATGGATACATACATTATATAAAATATGACCATTTTCCAAGAATATTCTATATCATACCTCATCCAAACCCATTCCTCTTCCCCTAATGTCTCTCTTTCTTCCTCCAACTTTCTCTTTTGGGTCTGTTAATGACTGCTGTCTTTCTCTCTAGCACTCTCTCTCTCTCTCTCACTCACTAGCTCATTCACTCACTCACTCTGGAAGTCAATATTTCTCGCCGTGTCAGATTTCTGATCCATTTTTTCCCCCTCTCACTTATTACTTATTATACCTTAATTCACCTTCTCTCACAAGAAGATTAAGAGGAAGGAGAAAAAGTAATCGGGATGTCAATTTGTCTCTTAGGAGAAAACTTTGGTCTAATCTCTTGTTCGGAAGCTAGCCTTGAATATATACAGGTATGTCCTCAAACCTGAAAACACACATACACGCAGAGTTTAGTACCACAGAAAGCAAAGAAAGAAAGAAATATCCGCTTTGTTAGAGCAACACACACACACACACACACTTCCACTTATTACCTCTGTGATTCTGTTGCATGCTGATGTGAAAGAAGATGGTGCAAGGAATGAGTACTTGCGAGATGACACAGATAACACAGATGCTTCCTGTGGGAATTCCAGGCTTTGACATTTGGAACAACACATACTTTATTTGATTAACAGAGCAGTCTATGAACTGCTGGTTTCATACACAAACATAAACACCAAAAATGCACTGACTGTCTGTTTAACTGATGTGTGTTTGCTTATATCTACACTGATGTGTGTTTAAATCCTTGTATGCATGGGGTGTCAAAGATTTGACACCGCATCCAATCTAATAAAAAAGAAATAACACAAATGAGATCTTTTCAATTGTTGCAATTGTTTCTCCAAGACACCAATGAGATTTAATGGAGAGTAAAAGGAGACTCTTCTGAGAAACACACATGTCTCCTCTTAGACTCTCAGAAGAGATCTCAACAGTGTCAAAATCTACTCAGATTTGTCAAGATACCAAGTCTGCTATCAAAAGTCGAAAATTTCAATGAACTCAAATATTTCTCATCAACTACTTCCAAGACCAAACAATCTAACTGTATAGGCATAGCTCTATACTCTTACTGTATGTCATCAATGGTCTCATTTGTGAGCAGTTTTATTTCTCCTAAGGAATTATAGGAGAGACCAACATAGTTTAAAGACAACTCGCAATAATTTGTATGAGACGGCGAAATCGTAAGATATCATGCGACTTGACTTCTACAAAAGGTACAACTTTTATTCCCATTGAGACCAACCAATCAACAAACTAAATTTCAAATCGATACAATACAGGCATAACATTTTAGCCAGCCTCATATTCAACACTTTATTTGGAAACTCCTCTCAACTAAATCTTGCCGTTACAATGCATTGGGTTGGCACTGTGGATGAATGACGTTGTTAAAGGAATAGTTCACCCAAAAAGAAAATTCTGTCTTATTTAAAGTGATTATATCGCTTCAGAAGACTTTCTATGTGTGAGTGCAAATATTTATTTGTAATTTTTTAATCAAGATGTTGTTGTTTATGCATAGTGCTCATTTTTAAATAAGAAAAACAGGTTAAAATGTTGAAGGTTGAACTTAAAATCTAAATTTCAAGTAATCGATTACTCATTTTCTTATGTGTTAGAGTACTTGAATACAAAATTGCTCAAAATGCCAATCCCTAATTAAAATCACGATTAGGTTTGGGGTTTGGGTAAGGGGTTAGACTTCATGCTAAGGTTTAGGTTAGGAATTAAACTTAGGGAAAATCGCAATAGCATAGTTCATTGGTTTTTTTGTTGTTGTTTTGTTTTGTTGGTTTTTTTCTCAATGGGAGTCAAAGTCATATGTTTTTGTCAACTGCCAACTGAAACAAAGCTGATCCTTAAATGAGACATAACTGAGAACTCCAAGTCTCCTGAGCTATGCATGAGCAACCTCAGAGCAATACAATTTTCTGTTGGGTCTTTACACAAACACATACAAAGCCTTTAATTTAAAGCAGCATAACAAAGAAGAGTGCTCACATACACACACTCACACAGCCACTCATTAATGACAGCAACCAAGGGTAGTGCTTAGTCAACATGAATGTTAATTAAATCTCTCTAATGACCCCAGACTAACGAGGTCTTCACTAACACAATCACTGTTTCCTATGGTAAAAACACACATGAAGTGCTCTACCATGGTAGCGGATTTGGCCTATCTAACTGTGTTTGTGTGTTTAAGATAAATTAATGTGGTTCTAAAGAGCATTCTGTTGTAGAAGCTCCGCAGGTAAAATCCTCTGGGGCTCTTCTGATTGCGCTTGGCACCAATAACCCTGTATCTGAGGAAATTTTAGTGTGTGTGAAAGTGGTTGTGTGTACAAAGGAGTGGCTTTGTAGGCTGATTATTTCGGCCTTGTATCAGACGACCACACACACACGTGCACACGTGAGCAAAAAATGCCAAATTTTTCTTTGTCAGCTATAGATCACATTTCACTGGCCGTTGCTGATGTAGCCGGTCTCTGTTGACACAGATGCCAGTTTTGATTGACCTCTGTAGCACTCTGTGCCTATATTCCATAACCTTTACACTACGATCTCTATGTTTTTCAAATCCACCTACTTTTGACCCACTTTTCTCCGTTTGACCCTTTTCTACAGAAGCTAAAAATATTCCTCTTCCAGGCTGATGTGTTGGTCAATTTTATGTTTTTTGCCCTAGGTCTAGGAAATGAAACTTTAACTTCTTTCTCAGGGCTGGACTTTTCTTCCCCACTACCATGACCAAACGGATTTGCAAAAATGATTATTTTCAGACAGGTTTCCAGAACACTCCCCCCATCTTGCATTGGTCAAAAAAACTGATTATATTGATCACACAATTCATTTAGTGACAGTAGTTTGAAAGTTTTGCATTTGAATCCCTCCCCCCAGTAGCTGAAGCTGGAAGTGTTGTTGAACGTATGGGCACATGTAAGCTCCAGTTTCTGGGTGAAATGTCCACAGGGTGGCACAAAAAGCGAGTTGTATTTCTTGTTGTAAATGTTGTAATTAAGGCTGAAACTATTAGTTAATGTTATACACAACTTCGACAATAAAAAAATTGTCAACAAAAATTTTCATTGTCAAATAGTCGTTTGATCTCATTTAACGTAACTCGAGATCATATGAAATTGTAATGATGATGCGCGAGAGGAACACTGCAACTCGCCCCGACTGAGGTGAGGAAGAATTACACAGCTTACAGTCCAGATGCACTCCGAACCTTTGAAACAGCTTAAGCTGATGTAGATCGCAAAGTATGAGGGAATTATACAACAAAAATACAAAATAAGTACAGATGAAGTGTTGTCCTGACGTGAAATAAATTGAAGCCGGATCTGATGTTCCACTTGAGCAAAACTTGCTTGTCAGATCATCTAAAAATTAAACAGCCTGGCGTTTATATGTTTAATGCATCCTTTATTAAAGTTCAAATAATAAGGATGTGGGTTGTGGAAATAAGCACAATCTCTGAAACTGGCATTTCTCTGAGCGGTCCACTTATATGAGTCGTGTGAAAAACAGCATGTGAGAGTCCCGGCCGATAAACCCTCTCACGCGGGAACGCTCGTCCCTCGCACGCTTGCTGCAGCTAGATTATAACGTGATGGCTCACGACATAGTGAATCATAATATATGTGTCACTGTGCTTATCTTATCGTGAAGAAAATGTACGATTCAAGCTCTAAGAAGAGAGAGGATTTTTTTTTTTTGAGTTAAAGATGGATCGAAGTGAACAAAAAGGTGAGAGAGTATAGTCTCAGCCCAATATACAATGCAAAAAAATTAAAAAAAAAAAAATTGGTTATTGATTTGTCTTTTTTGATTTGTTTTCCAATATAAATATCTAAAACTCCTTGCATATTTACTTTAGGAGCTATACTGCAGAAGAAAAAAATGTCAGAGAATGTTGAATATAATATTTAATATATATTAAATATTCGAAAATATAAAAAAATTCTTAATAAAATATAAATGTACCTGAGAAGCAAAATATAAGATATTTCGACTTGCTTTCAAGGAATATATATTGAATACAAGTATATTTTGTCTTTACTACACTGGTAGAAATTTGAACAAGTGAAAAAATACACTTACATACAAAATACACTTATACTCAAGATACATTAGCTGAAAGCAAGTCTAAATATCTTATATGTTTCTATCATATCTTATATGATTTTTAGATCATTTTAAATGGAAAACAAGACAAAAACACTTGATGACAATAGGATTTTTTGCAGTAATTTTTTTTTATGAATTAAACAATAAAAATCCAAGTATTTGTTTTCCTTGTAGTTCAGTGAATATAATTTAGAGTTATCTTTAAAAGATGATTTTGTCATCTTTATTGTTAGTAAACACATTTAATACAACCTTTTAACTCTGAGCACAAGCTGAATTGTAACGTATGCTGGAACTGCTGACAATGATGGTAATGACGAAGACGTGAAGATGAAGTACCCAAGTGCAGTTTATTAATAAACGTGAAACACCCTAACTACAAACATGAACAATCATAAACTTGAAACTTGGCTTGACATAAACATGAACTTGACTATAACTTGACTTGACTATGCACATACCCATTCACATTCAATACTTCACAACTACACAATGGAAAACATGAGGCTTAAATACAAGACATGGGAGAACATAAACCAATGAACAAACAGAACTCATAACAAGCTAATTAAACAATAACCCAATGAAAACATGACACAAGAACATGGAGGGAAAACAGGAATCACATGACAAGGGAAACAGGGACACATGACATGAACCAGGAACTAGAATTTCAAAATAAAAGACATGAATCAACACAATACACATGACATGAATAGTTGTTAAGAGCTAATGATTAATCGTTGCAATCGACGAATAGTCGAATAATCATTAGATTAGTTGATTATCAAAATAATCGCTAGTTACAGCCCTAGTTGTAATACAGTCAACAGGCATACATATTTGATTAACTGTACCCTATAACTAGGGATGCTAACTGTTCTCTGCTCGGAGGGCGAAAGATCATGTTTTGAAGTGGCAAAACACCCCCCTTCCCCATGGAAGTCGAAATGCATGAGGTAAACAGTGAAAATAGTGACAGCACTACATAGTGCTGTGCTAGAACAGAAAAAAGTCCAGTCTGATACAGTATCATGAAAATTACGTGACTGTGGCAACATTACGTTGTTCATTACACGTATCACATCAATTATGAGCTGAAATGTCCACTGTGTGGTGCTAAAAGTGAGTTAAATGGTCTCACAGACAGATAAGGTTTGAAATCAACAAAACCTACTTCCCTACCCTAAACCCTACAGTGTCTACAACACTTTTGGCACATCGACTCATGCTCTTCAGGACTCGTACCCTGGTGCTTTGCATCTCAAAAGCAACACTCTATCTACTGAGTTACCGCACAATTTGACTGTGAAAAGTAAGTGTTTATGAACAGATAATCTGCCATTTTTCCCGAGATTTGTGTTAAAGTTACTAAATGTCGTTGTTTTAGCACCTTTATTTCACCAGGAAACTGCCACAATATGTACAATGAGCCATGTAAAAGTGTTTTTGCAAAAATAAGGGGCATTGTAACTAGAGGTCGACCAA
The DNA here is from genome assembly GCF_019703515.2 of Myxocyprinus asiaticus. Classification (NCBI taxonomy): domain Eukaryota; kingdom Metazoa; phylum Chordata; class Actinopteri; order Cypriniformes; family Catostomidae; genus Myxocyprinus; species Myxocyprinus asiaticus. The sequence goes on along the minus strand of NC_059374.1, from coordinate 39,164,394 downwards.
TATATCAGTTTTGCCGGTTAATCGGCACCGATAACAGATTTCTGGAACTATTGGTTATCGGCAAAAATCCACACTGATAGTTTTTCCCGTTGCCATCAACAACAAAAAGGTATGTATACAGTACACTACAGTACACGTTGTCATATCATTATAAAGTAATTAATTTGTTGACTAGATGCTACATTAGCAGAGAACAGCAGTATGTTTGCCGACCAGGCTAAGAGGACGCTTACATTAAAGCTAACCTCAAGTGGTTAGAACAATGTGACAAAAATACACGCAAGTCCTGCCCAAATGTTTAAATATCACGATTGTTACCATCAATTACCATCTATTTGCATTAGTTTATATCCAGCTGGTTACGTTTCTGCATTCGTTAGCCAGCTAAGTTGCATATTTAAAGCTAGTGATGTGAGAAAGCAAGTTAATATCTTCATGCAGCCGAGAGAAACGTATAAACAAATCAGAAACGCATCTGATTTCAAATAAATTTCTTTATCCTCACTGTAATACGATGACTTCAGATTGATCACATTCTTGAGCTAAAAAAGGCTAGACACAGCGCAACAAATACAGATTAACAGAAAGCAGGTGTCTCAAGATGTTTTTAAAAGTTCTTTAATTAGACACAGCATCTTAACAGCGCTCCTGCACGAGACGCTGAATAAACAAAAACAAAGAGAAACAAAGACGTTCGTCTAGTGCGCATTTACATAGAAAAACAAATGGATGGCTGCAAAAGCGTTCGGTGTGAACAGCCCCTTACAGTTGGTGGAGGTCTTTGGCCATTGCATCTTGCTCTCTTATAAGTGTTTCTCAGATTAAGCAATGAGTTGTTTAAATGCTTTGTCAGGAAAGATGTTCAACATGGAAATGTGTGTCTCGAGACCCTCACGTTCGGTTCCAGTCTGTTGTGTTCCGTCTGATTGAACAGCCCCTGGCCTGTGCTCATAGTCTGAGCCGCGTCACCACTGAGTTCAGCCAAATAACACTGCTATCTGTGAATATTGCTACCCTACATACAACTGTACTGAATAAAAAACAATGTGGGGTTTCGCTGTTATTATGAAGCTTGAGTATAGAGTAGTAGGAATCAGTGCAAGTGTAACACCATGTGAACTGTCTATTGAAGTGTTTTCCCTCCTCATCTTCCTTTGAATTAACATTTGAGAATATGGACCGACTAAAACTTTTTATTTATTTATTTTATACACATTAGTTGAAAATGAAATGCTCTTTCTTTAACAGCCAGGATAGGAATGTTCTATGCAATAATATAATGGCGCTGAATGGTTTATGTATTTATTGCGCCCTCTTGTGGACGTCAATTTAAAAATCAGCAGATTTTAAAATTCGAATAGTAGTTCATATATATTAATATTTATATATTTATTTCATTTAAAAAAGTACAATACATTTTCATGGTTCAGTCAGTACTGTTTATTTTTGTAATAAAGTTCAGCACTATTTTACTTTGTGTGTTATTTTTTCATTCAGTATCAGTTTTAAAAACTATCGGTTGATTAATCGGCAGGTACTGCCCAACTTAGTTATCGGTAACGGTAAAATCCACTATCGGCCGACCTCTAATTGTAACTATGAGGCCAGACTGAAAAAGTTTTAGCAATTTCTCTGATACATCACAAATAGAAAAAATTACTCAACAATCATTTGTCCTCAATGTCATGAAATATCTTAGACTCTTAAGTTATACAACTCAACATATCTAGACATGCACAGGATCAGTCTCAATTCCATCTTGGGGTTTTTTTCCGCTAGCACTGCCATATAGTGATATGTCATGCTAATTTTCCGGTAATCATTGACTGCACTTCAAAAGGTCAGTGGAAAATGGAATCAAAGTTAAAATAGTTAGAACTCTGAGCATTGTGTGCTTTGACCCGCGGCAGCATGGTGACGGGGGTAACGCTGCAGCTTGATGTTTCGCTCCACAGAGTTCAATGGATTGGGGAACGTTGGTGTAAATCGTGAAAGGGTCTTTACAGCGCTATTTGGAAAAGCACCTCGTTATTACGAGAGGAGAACGGATTTCTTAAACACATGCCTTTCTTTTTACTCTGGGCATTTCACAGCTGCAAGGGTGTGACGGAAATCTGCCAGACAGAAGTATGGGCGTAGACTATTTAGATCATCTCATTTGCACACAGATTTCCCAGAGCTAATAGGATGCACTCTATCCAGAAGCGAGACCAGCACAGCATTGCAAATAGAACCTTTAAGAAAATCTAAACACATCTGATGTATTAATCAATAGCCTCTGCTCTTGTCGTTAATGTGGACTCATGTTGAAGAAAGAAAATGCGATCGAGTCACTTGTGTGTTTCCTTAATGGAAATTAATCACGGCAGGTCAAAGTGAAGGGTGCAGTCAAGGGTGACAGACACACACACATACATTTATAACATTCCCTTTGAGCATCTACAGTATATAGATATACTAATGAAAATAAGTTAAAGCACACAACATGTGAGGTCACAGACTAAATCTATTTACAACTTACATAAACAACAGCGTTAATACTCAAGAACTTCGAAACAGAGATGAAGAATAAGAGAGAAAAAGAGAGTGAGGGAAAGACACCACTGCTTCTGTCATCTTGCTCTCTCTCTATCCATCCTTTTGTTGTGCAGGGATGTGCTAGTAAACGGTCACATTTCCGTGGTTACTGTCGCTTTGTTAAGACAGTGATGGGATGATGCCACCTGCACATTTCAATATAAGAAAATGTCAAAAACATCTCCAAAGACACAATAACGTGCAAAGAGAGCTCTCTATTTCTCCCACTTGCTCTCTGTTCTCCCTCTTACACACTCAGCCATATTACTGATGACTGTTACAGAACAAAGCCAACATATCAAACTCTGACCTAATAACACAGCACTGTGGAATGGTTTGACAGTGTGCCTGTTTGGAGATATTGCAGTTCAATTCTTTGTTTACCCATTCTCTCTTTCTGTCTTGTTCTCTCTCTTTTCCCTGTTCCCGTTGACAGTTTTTCCTGTGCTCTATTGAGCAGTGATAAGCTGAAATCTATTCATCCTGTTTCCGGTATTCAACCTGAATCACATTTTAAAAACCCCATCGGCCCTTATGACATCACACAGGACCAGAACAGTTGCATTACATGCACTTCCTTCCAGTCGAATCCACACTCGAAATATTTGTACTCTATTAGTTTTCTAAATTACGTTTGAGTTTAAATAATTAATACAGGATGTCTATCATTTCATGTGCTGATTCGAACGGCATTGGAATCTCTGTAGTTATAAAGAATGTTGGTGTTACAGAAGGTCATGTGTGGATGTGTGCATCAAGAAACTCAATGAAATAAACAAGATTTAACAGTGTTAGGTGTAATCTGATTACAAAGTAATTAGTTATTGTAATCGAATTACTTTTTAAAGTAGTGAAAGGCATTACATTTTAAATTCTTATAATCAGATTATAGTTACTGACTTTCAGTAACTAAGTACATTACCTGGGTTACACATATTTTGTTCATATGTACAACTGTTTTCAGTTCTGTGACTGCTAAAGGGTGTGCGACAATGAACAAGGAGGAAATATAGACATTATTTTGAACTCATTGAGCGGAAAAAAATCAAGTGTTTTATAAAGTAATTTAAAAGTGATTACTTTTTCAATTGTGTAATCAGTAAAATAACATGATTACAAATTCAGGGAAGTAATTAGTCATTTGTAGTGGATTACTTTTTTTTAAGTAACTTACCCAACACTGGTGATTAATTATACAGTACAGCCTAATGATATGGGATTTTAGCAGCAGGGCACCAGACTGCAACTAAATTGGTTGCAGATGCAACCAAAAATATTTAATTTTGACAATAATTTAAAATCTAGTCGCTATTGGCGACAGTCGGAAACACTTTGTGTGTGTACCTATCAAAGTCCCCGTTCATATGCGGTTTCTTTAGATATCTTATGAGTTACTGAATTAGAGCTTTAGAGCCTGTGCCTGTGTGTTTGGCTGCCTTTTAACCTTTCAGTTGGGATGAGCTTGCTGCTCGCAACTACAAATGCAAGCCATAATGTCCCCTTTGTGTTCTAAAACATTCCAATAAGTTACAAAAACATTACTGATTATTATAGAGCATAATGAATATTTCAGCTTGAAGTGAGAATTTGGGAGATTATTTAAATAACCTTTATTGACTGAGGAGTTAATGTCGCTAGAAAAAAAGGAAAAAGTCTGTTTTAAATATAACGGATTAAGGGGCGGTCACACTACACTTTGCCTTCCCTTCAAATGCATACGAACGTGGGAGACCAGAAACGCAATCTAATGCGAAGAAATTTTGTACGATGTTGCATACCAATGTTCAAGTTTGGTGAACATTGAACCGAGAATCTGCATGATGAGAAGACCAATATTGCCAACAGATGATCGAAACATCACATATTGACCTCTTGGCTCAATCGAAAGGATACATATTTCAAAGCTGTTTTAAAAAATAATTTAAATTATATTTTTTGTTATTTGTAAAGCATTATTTACTTAAACCAGAAACTCTCCCACGTGACATCGTATCTTGGTCCGTTACGTTGTCCAACAAAAATTTGCGTGCTCATAGCCTAGTGTGACCGCCCCTTTACTGGAATACCGAACATTTATGACATGAGATTGCCGATGATCTAGTTAATGAATTACTGCTCATTGTGTTACATGAAAATGCTGACTTTGTAGTGTATTTTTTTATTGATGTATACTGTAAATGGTGGTAAGAGTGCCTATTTTGTTTCCCTTATGTTTGTGTGAGCAGCTGCCAGCTCAGAGATTTCAAAATAAAAGTCCCTGTTCTATTTCAAGCTTGTTTATAATTAACAGTCCTGTGTAATGCACCAATCTTTTTTTCTTTTTTTTTTATCTGGTTATTATTGGGATTTTGGTTGCACAATAAACTGCAACTGGGATTTTATTACATTTTGAGTCTTGTAGTCTCTGTACATTTTTACCACTTTATATATATATATTGGTTTTTAAAGACGAATCATCAGAATAATCGGTTATCAGCTTTCTTTTCTTCTGCTTAATATCTTGCTTCTGAATAACCATCTAAATCAAGAAATTCTGTAATCTGGCAACTAAATACAGCCAAGTTTCATTTTAGAAACCAATGGCTCCGGTAATTTTTTTTAGGCTGGAGCCCATAGTAGAATTTATTTTACCAAGAAAGTTGGTATATAAATGTACCACAATAACAGACATTTCCTTTCCATGAAGGTTTAGATTTCTCAGAAAATGCATCATGGGGGGGCCTGGGTAGCTTAGTGGTAAAGACACTGGCTACCACCCCTGGAGTTCACGAGTTCAAATCCAGGGCGTACTGAGTGACTCCAGCCAGGTCTCCTAAGCAACCAAATTGGCCCGGTTGCTAGGGAGGGTAGAGTCACATGGGGTAACTTCCTCGTGGTCACTATAATGTGGTTCGTCCTCAGTGGGGCGCGTGGTGAGTTGAGCATGGATGCCGCAGTGGATGGCGTGAAGCCTCCACACTCGCTATGTCTCCGTGGCAACGCGCTCAACAAGTCACGTGATAAGATGCGTGGGTTGACGGTCTCAGACGCGGAGGCAACTGGGATTCGTCCTCCACCACCCAGATTGAGGCGAATCACTAGGCAACCATGAGGACTTAAAAGCGCATTGGGAATTGGGCATTCAAAATTGGGGGGGGGGGAAGATGCGTCATGGCATTTTCAATTCGGACAGGATTAAAATGACAAAATATGTCTGCGAAACAAGAATTTACCTTCTCAGAGAAAAACTAGTCCCATCCGAATAGGTATTTTCTTTCATTATGCTTCACTTATTTCTTCCTTTCCCTCCTCTCACTTCTCTGTTCACTAAGTGTTTTTGTAGAAATCCTAGATTAGTTCAGTTTTACTTAACTGTTGGTGCTTTCTGATGTTTTGTATGACATTAGTGGTGCATAGCCAATCTGAAGCCTTAAACAGGGAAGCCAGAGTGTAATAATGAAAACACAAATGCAAATGAAGATCCATAATTTGAAACCATATGCTCCTTCATATTAATGAAAGTGATGGCCCAATTAAATGACTATTCTGAGTGGAATTACCTGAAATTGCTTTGCATTTTCTCTATCCCTCACACACACATACTAGACAAGCACACGTCTGATTGATGTTGGTGATAAATCAATAAATCAACATACAATTTTTATACCGTCACTCATTCACATGTATGTTTGAAATGGTTTGTGAGAGCTAGATGAAAACAAATGCCTGCAGTTTATATTGTAGAACTGAGAAAACATACAGTCCGCCACTTACAAGCTCACTTTCTGTGAAGATCCTCAGGCTTTGGATGGCTGGCCGTCTTTCTGTGAGTTACGTAACGTCAAACCCTCTCATGTAGTGTCCATGAAACATATATATGGTTTCAGGTTGAGCTTTGAACTGTCAACTAGAGGTCGACCGATAGTGGATTTTGCCGATATGATAACTAAGATGGTTGAAAAATCCGATAACCAATTAATCGGCTGATTGTTTTTTTTAAAATTGATTTACAGAATGATCAAAGATTTTATAGTCATTCCTTACTATGACGGGCACAGACATTGAGGCTACAAGAGTCCAAAATGAATAAAATCACAAAAGCATTTTATTGTGCAACCAAAACTCCAATAATAACCACAAATGTGGGACTTTTAACTATAAACAAGCCCGATATACACTGGGGTGTTTTATTTTGTAAATGATAGAGACTTGCTCCATTACAATGATCCATATGCAAGTATTTAACAAATTAAGCTTTTAACAGCTTATACATTCACTAGATGAAGCATTTTGTGTATATATGTACAATTTCACCAGATGAGGTTCATTGTTGAGGAATAAAGAAATGAGGAATAAAAAAATTAACTATCGGAAACGATCGACATATATATTTGCCGATAACCGATAGTATCAAAAAGCAACTATCGGTACCGATTAATCGGTAAAACCGATATATAGGTCTACCTCTACTGTCAACTAGCTGAATGAATGAACAAACAAATGATTGAATGAATGTTGGAAATAATTTCCACATGTACACACATAAAATAAGTTTCCATGAAGTAAGCTTGGTTTTCTTGGCTAAATAAATCAGTGAACATATAGAAAGACAAATTTACAAGTGAAACTATTATTAAACTAGAATACTCTGTGGAGAAACCACAGATTAAGACGATTTTTACAAACAAAAGAGTGTGTTAAATAGACTCATTAAGAGGTCAAGGAGTTGTCAAGCTGTATGTGTTAGTATGGGCAGATGGCAGATTTTTAGATCCATTTTCATTATGAAAACCCAGCTGCCACGTGCGGTATTGTTTTTTGGTTAAGACAGTCATTCATGCTTGGGCCATCTTGTGCACGTGAATCAGCTGTAGGTGGTGTGAATGAGCACTCGGGCTTATTCTTAAAATTCACGGGCTATCACGGGAATCCACGAATGCTGTTAATAACAGTATTAATGACCCTGCTGTGAAACTGCAAATGAGTCATAGGAGTATTACCCTAATTGCGCCTTGTCATCAGCCAGTGAATGATTCACACCCACACTAGGGGACACGCTCTTGCGTTCAGTCCGCGCTATTTTTTAATTGACGGTCAGTGTGCACGTGCGTCTGACAGGCGCGTCTAGCTCAACTAATTCAACGTGCTTTTTTTTCTCCATACCTTTGCGCTGTACGACTAGATCTTTTGAAAGCAAGAACGGTCCTGAGTGAATGGTCGTGTTGGAGTGTAAAGAAATCCGTTGACGTAAATTATTTTCAGTTCATAACTTGCGCGCGCACTTACCTGCGTTTCTCAGTTTCCTATTCCTGAGCACCGATATGATCACTAGCACATTACCGAGCACATCCACCACGCTCGTGAAGATCAGCACGCTGGCCAGCACCGTGACGACCCATGCTGGCCGCGCGCCCGCCCCGTTACCCCACGCGCGACCCTGCCCGACTTCCGTCCGATTTCTGATGAGGGATACATTCTCGGGCATGTCGAATAAACTTCACCCTCCACCACAAAAAACACGCTCGGTTTCTTTCTCACGAAGCTGCAGCCATCTTCATCTTTATCTTCCTCACCAAACCTACATCTCCAAAGTCTCAATCTGCCTTGGGAAGCTTGGTGGCGCCGGGTTTTGTTTTTCCATTAATGCACCACATGTAACAGGTTTTCCACACGGTTCTTCACTCGATTGATGAATATGTTAAACTTTGCGGTGCTCCGTGTCATGAAGGTCCCTCTTTTTAAAAGAAGTCACTCTCGGTGAGAGCGCGGGCCGCTCACGAGCTGGTCTCGAGCTCCTTTGAGCGTCTCGCGCCAGTGGCGTGCGCTCCTGTATTTCCAATTGATTGATAAACTGGAGGATCGCGCCGGTGTGGGTTCACTCCTCCTCCTTCTCTTCCTCCTCCAATTCTTCCTCCTCTTTCACGTTCAGCTTATTTGCATCGAAGCCCGTGTTGTTACCGGGGAGCGAGGCAAACCCAGAAACCTCCAAAAAGCTGTTAAACGTGGGACGCGTCAGCTCGCCTGTATGTAGGGCCAGTCAGACTTTATTTATTCAGCAGTGTTGGTGGCGACAGAACGGAACCAGATGCGTGTCTAGTTTCGGACACCGGTGTTCTTCACGTTTGAGTGTTAAAGACTGCCGTTAAATACTGGAATCTAACTTTAAAAAATGAGGGTTTCTTAAAAAAAAAAAAAAAAAAAAAAAAAAAATATATATATATATATATATATATATATATATATATATATATATATATATATATATATATATATATATGAATGAATATATAAACAACTCGCCTCAAAGCGAGTACCACAGCGAGTAGGCTACTGTCCTCTCGGACGGCAGCTGCTGATATGTAGCCTTCGACCCGCACTGCACGCCGGGTCTCTCCCACGGGCGGTCAGAGCCGCACGGTCTCCCCACCGAGGACCGAAACCCGTGAGCGCGCGCCACCGCCGCCCGTCCATAATCACGCGCTGGCAGCCCTCCGCGTGCATCTGAACTTGTTCTGAGAGCGTGCAGGTGCACGTGCAGGCATTCTGCAAAAAAAAAAAAAAAAAAAAAAGGGCTTGAATTAAAACGCCTCGAAGCGTCCTCTCAGTGAGCGCCTTGTACAGAGCCATACTTTTAAAAGCAGCTTCCACAATGATGGCCAGACACTTGCTGAGACACACACACACACACACACACACGCACGCACGCACGCACGCACGCGCGCGCGTTGGTACTCCTATCATTTCGAGTACTCTCCACAGACAATGATTTTTATACTGTACAAACTACACTGTAAAAAATTGCTGTAAATTTACAGCCAAATTCCTACAGCAATCTACTGTGATACTGTGACAGTTGTTTGCTGTTAAAAATGTTGCATTCTGGGAGATCAAGAGCAGGCTCACTGTGAAGTGACTAGTTTTACGTAAATAACTGTTGTTTCCCATACACAGTAAAATAACAGTATAGCACTGCATTGTGGGATATAATGGTGAAATACCCATAAGCCGTTGCACTTGAATAAGTGTATATGCTTTGGCAATGGGGCTACAAACAATTGTAAAAAAAAAAAAAAAAAAAAAAAAAAAAAAAAGTACAAAAGTTTTTATTTACACTTAATATAAGTCTTAGTTTTATTGTTGTTTTGTAATCAACAGTTGTGTTTTGATTGAAGTCACCATTATGGTGATTAGTGTTCTCTTGAGATGGCACCTTGGACCTTCTTAATTATGTTCTTCCAGCCAGTCAATATGTGTTTAAGTAAAACACAAATTATTGCACTGTGCTACTTGGAAGACAAAACCTAAGGTCAGCCTGAACGTCTGATCCTACCTTGCAAATGGCAATATATATGTGGCAATAGTGATGCATTACACATAAAAGCAAAAACAGTAAAGGATATTTCAGCAAAATGATATCAGCAAATTGAGTGTTTGATGTTTTTGATGAACTTACAGCATAACTTGAGCTGTTAAGAAGACACACAGAAATATCTGCATACAAGATGCAACAATGGTGACAATTAACAAATACTTTTATGTAAAAAAGTAAAAACTGTACATTAAAATACAAGTATCTTAGACTGCAAAAGCAATGTCAAAATAAACCAATAAATAGTAAAAAAAAAACAAACAAAAAAAAAAGCAAAACCCCCCCCCAAAAAACAATATAGTAAATAAAGTAAATTCTTCATGCCGCAGTGCATGCTGGGAACATAGCTGTTAATTTCAGCAATAGTAGATAGTATGTAATTTGACAGCTTTATGCTTCTAAATTACAGTTGTATACTGTAGCTGTAAAAACAGTATCTAGCTGTTACTTTCAGCAACAGCAAGACACCGTATTTTTACTGTGACTTGCTGGCAACCCTGCTTCCAGTTCTTAACTGTTTTTTGACGAGAAAATCTTTAACAATGTATATATTCTATCCCCTATCCCTACCCCTAAACCTAACCCTCACAGAAACACTTTGGCATTTACATTTTCAAAAAAACATTGTTTAATGTGTTTTTAAAGCCGTTTGAATTACGGGGACATTAGGGGTGCCCTCATAAACCACATTCATAGCATAATACCCTCGTAATTACTAGTGTGTAACCTAAAAACAATGTCCTTGTAAACCACAAAAAACATCTCTCTCTCTCTCTCTCTCTCTCTCTCTCTCTCTCACACACACACACACACACACACACACACACACGCACACACACAGTAGGAAAGGCAGCTGTGAAATTATCCAAGCTTAACACAGCCATGCTTCACCTTGTAAAATTCCTTGCAGCTTGGAAAGAGGTCCCAGCATATCATTAACTATTACTCAATGAAAGCAATATCAAGCATACAACAAAATTTGCCCCATGTGGTTGGAATTAATCTGTCCTTGTATTCAGCTTTAGAAATACATCAAAACTTGCACTCAAGATGAAAGCCCTATATTCAATTACTAGTGCCAGGCTTGAAAAAATAGGCAGCATATGTGTGCACGTGTGTGTGCAGGATTGGTTTATGAAAATGTTTAGTTTATAAAGTCAGACAAATAAATGAGGGGGGAGGAAAAGACAGACAGACAGACAGACAGACAGACAGATAGATAGACAGATAGATAGATAGATAGATTAGGCAGTACGGTGGAATTTAGGCCATGTATGCACTTTGTTGGCTGATTGTTGGATGTGGTTCTAAGAATAAAAACAGTATTTACAGATGGGTACACATTGCATATCTATATTTTCCTGTTTACAAATACAGATACGGCACAGGAATGTAGTCATGTTTGCTGGTGCCTTTATCTCCACGAGCCAGCAATGCCATCCTGCGCGCACAGTAAATCAGTTTCTTTTTTTTCTTCTTTTTTTTTTTTTTGGATCCAACACATGCACCCGATTCGACAACAACAGATAACAGCCCTGTCTACTCAAATCCATCCATTGCGAGGTGTTTGAATGATTAGGATTTTTTTTTTACACCCACGACACCACCGCTGGGACTAAAGGAGGCTCTTACGGCATGACAACCTGACTGCGACTTTATTGCTCAGATGTGTGTGCATGAGTGCGTGAACTAATTCATTGATTGCTGGAGATTGTTCCAGCACGAGGACTCGTTAGGGATATCAGGTTATATAACTAGGCGTCTGGTTTCTCCATAAGTGAAAGAGAGAGAGAGAGAAAGAGGGGACTCTCTTTCTTAGATGTCACACTGTAGGAAACCCTCCAGAGACCGGCGGTGCTTTTCTGTCACTTTAGTTTTATTTGTATGGAATGTGAAAGAATTAGTGTTGTCAGTCAATTACAGTTTTTAATCATGATTAATCGCATAATTTTTCATAGTTAATCACGATTAATCGAAGATTTTGATAGTGCTGAAATTTGACTATATATTTTGTTTCCTCTCAAAATGCATTTATTTCCTTCAATTGAAAACATTATAATTATTTTTTTACCAAAAACATTTTCCAAACAAATCATTCCACAGTTCAAAGATAGAAATAAACTAAAATAGCAACAATGCAAGTAACATGAAACGTTTCCTAAAGTCTAAGTGGGAGTTTGACAAAATAAAAATACTAGTCCCCATAGGTTGCGTATTAATTGCAATGCACATGAAATCTCTTAAACCTTCATCCTCCATAATGTTAATTGGCCAGCAGGCTGTGGCTATCCACGTGGAAATATAATTCACATAATCTACATGAAAAGTGCTGCACATACTACCCATACTAGTGATGTGATGGTCGACACTAAAGCTTTGAAGCTTTGTTGAAAAACCAACACATTTCACATTGAAGCACTGTATTGGAGCTTGATTTGTGTTGGTAAAATACGTGATCTGTGACTTCCGAAGCTTCATTCGGCTAAAAACCACGTGACTACTTCAGTATCTGGTTCAAAAGAAGCGCAAAGGCTATGAAGGTAAAATAGTAGCAAAACTTGAAAGCTTGTAGATTTGAATTTGAGAACTTGTACAATAAATATTTGTATTTGTAAGCTGAAATTTACACACAGCAACGATGTGAATATTTAATTTAGAACTTAAGATATACAATTGCCTGACCGATTATTTGAGATTACCGTGGTCATGTGCACTTTAATTTAAATCACATATTGACATCTAAATAAGGGAAATTAGCGAATACTAAAAACATTATAAAATGCACATTTCTATATTTCTAGTTCAGATTAGGGATGCACCGATCCGATACCTGGATCAGTATCGGCTTCGATACTGATGCTTTTAGACGGATCGAGTATCAGTCCGACGAGCCCGATCCAAATCCGATACTGTGTGTTAGTCATGTTCGTTACTGACAAGCTCCAAAAATGAGATAAAAGAACCATAAAAACACCATTAAAGCAGTTCATATGACTCGTGCATTTTATTCAAAGCCACTTGAAGATGTGCGATAGCTCTGTGAATCACAAAAGGCTGTGTTATTTTGTGTGTTTTTTCCCTTTTCTCCCCAACTTGGAATGCCCAGTTACCAGTGCGCTCTAAGTCCTCATGGTGGCGTAGTGACTTGCTTCAATCCGGGTGGCGGAGGACGAATCTCAGTTGCCTCCGCGTCTGAGACTGTCAATCCGCACATTTTATCATGTGGCTCGGTAAGTATTACAGGGACAATACCCCCGGAGCAACCTGGAATTAAGTGCCTTGCTCAAGGACACAATGGTGGTGGCTGTGGGGATTGAACCAGCTGATTACCAGTTATGTGCTTTAGCCCACTACACCACCACCACTCCTTATATCTTCCATGTTATATTAAAGATTCCGAGATGTTACCATTGCTCTAGAGTCACGTTCATTATGTCAGCTCGCGGACGTGGACAGCCTGTAAGATCCTGGTCACATTTTAGGCAACCTGGTCTCATAGAATTATGTACCTATAACTAAATGTTAAAAAAAATTAGTTTTACACAAATTGCGGCAGATTATCAGTTCATAAACACTTACTTTTTTGCCCTGTTCCTCGCACAATGCTATCTTATGACATCTAAACATTTTTACCGTGGTGCAAGACTACTGGTGCGATAAATTTCAATGCTTGCGTTACATAACCAGCTAAATTTGCAAGCTTATTTGAGCACAAACAAATTGCACAGTAGCTCAACTGTTAGAGTGTTGCACTTGAGATGTAAAGGACCGGGGTACAAGTCCAGAAGAGCTTTCAAGTTGACATGTGAGTCAAAAGTGTCACAGAAGCACCACAAAATGAGATGGTTACTTTAGCAATTGCATTTTTCATCATCACAAATTTGCTTTTTGTGACACTGTCGGTTTGGTATAAGGTTTAGGGTAGGGAGGTAAGTTTTATTCATTTAAAACTCGATAGAGCATTAATATGTTTGAGAGAAAATTTAACTCGCTTTTAGTGCCACACAGTGGATATTTCATCTTGGAACTGCTGTGATACGCGTAAAACACATGCCTGTCTTTATCCTCATATTCGTGTATTCCACATTTATCTCTTGGGCTATTTAGAGGCTAATCTACAGTTTGTTCAAGCATTCGTACACTCAATAAAGCTGAGATGGAGTTTATTTGAGAGCTGATCTGAAGTCAGTTCATGCTTCAGCACTCTGCCTGGGTGCCACTCAGTCAATCAGAGGAAATAAAGAGTGAAAGACACCGATGGGTGGGGAAAAAAGGGTAGAAAGGCAGAGAGCAAGAACAAAAAAAATATTAGACCATGACAGAGATGAAAAAGTATCTGGGTTGCAAGGGAGAGGAAGGCAGAGTAAAGCATTTTATACTCATTGTCCTGAAAAACACAACTGTAATCTATTGCTTGATTCACAATTTACAAAGAGATTTTAGGGAAGAAACATGCACGCACACACATGCACATACTTGACCTAACCAGGGCAGCATATAGCCATTCTGCATGCACGTATGCACACACACACACACACACACACACACACACACACACACACACACACACACACACACACACACACATGTTGGGGCAGCTATCATTATGATGACTTTCTATAGACATAATGATTTTTATACTGTACAATCTATAGTTTCTGTCCCCTAACCCTACCCCTACCCCTAACCCTCACGAAGTTTGTAACCTAAAAAAAAGTCCTCGTAAACCACTTAAACCTGCCCACACACACACACACACACACACACACACACACACACACACAGAACAGAACTATGCAAATTAAAATAAAAATATGACCCAGACTGCATTAAATACAGGTTTGCTTGCTTTGAGGATAAGTACGGTTTGTGTCGAACACAATGTGTTTTGTGTGGCTAATTACTGGATTCCAAGACCATGAAACCATTGAAATTCAAGAGAAACCAACATGCAAACTATAAATACAAGTCTGTTGAGTTTTTCAATAATAAATTATTATATATAAAAAAATGAACAAATTTCAATGTTTGATTTCAAGCACGTTTTTGTTTACTTTTGTTTGACTACGAATTTAGGTACTGTTTTAAGTTGCCACTTGGAGTCCAATGTAAAATCTGGATCCTGAAGCAAAACCATTTGTGAAGTATTGCACTAACACACACATATAGATACAGACTTGTGCTTCAACAGACAGCAGGGCAAAAGCATGGGGGAAAAAAGCTGGAAGAGTTACAGTCCAGCTGGGCGTGAGACAAAGACAAAGTGCTCAAGAGACTGAGGTGTGTGCACTAAAACTGTCCCGTCACCTGCCTGAGAAAGACCTTGCAAAAGAACAAGAACTTGGATGGCTTGGGACACCAATCCACCCATGGAAATGCCACAATTGACATGTTTTACTGTTCGAGCTAGATTTATCTGCTTAATAAAACAACCCTACAGGCCTTTGCATCAGTCTTTTGTTCTTTGCCTAAATACCCCTCTCACCTTCCTCTTCAGGTTACTTTTGTTTTGCCTTTTAATTTATTTCTGTTTTTTCTACCAAAGGCAACACAAAAGCAGAAAATGTGCTTGTGAAGCTTAAAGACTTAACATTAATGGAGATGATAAGAGAAAGAGATGGATATGGAATGCAAAAGTCGACCGACCTCTTGTGCACACTTCAAAAGGTGCAAAGTACTTGAAAATCAATGGAGACTCACACAAACAAATGTCTAAAACTAATTTACTCTTTTTCATATCTCTTGCCACCTCACCAAATTACATTCTGCATAATCTCCATCAATCTTTCTAATGACATCACTACAGTATGTGCATGTGTGTGTGGGTGTGTGCGCATGTGAATATGTGTTTGCAAGGTCGAGTCAGTGTGTATGATTAATTTCATCAGATACCATATGCTCCATTGGAATTCTGGGACACGACTGGCCACCCATCCATTAAAAATGGCCTATATCGAATTAAAAAAATAAAAAATAAATAATATAGCTCTGTGATAGCTACGTACATGCACAATACAGAAAATGCAGTTCCAAGCAAAAGCATTCATTTAATTATTTTTATGTACTTAATTTTTTTTATGTAATTTTAAAGGAAATATTAGAATTTTGGTACAGTTAACAGTTTAATTTTATTATATTTTAGTAGTGCAGAGTGCAGTGCATTTGCTCACTGTAAACATTTAGGAAAAAAAAAAAAAGAAAGTAAAAAAAGAGATTTATTCACATTTTAACAGAAAAAGTGTGCAAAATGCTATTGGAAAAACCTAAGGTAATTTACCATGCAATATATGGATTTGTTTAATTTTTTTTAGATGTAACAAGGCTAAGTAATACACACAAAAATGTATGTTTTGTTTTTTGAAGGAATTATTATTATTATTATTATTATTATTATTTTTACAATTAAAATATATTTAACAAGTACTAAATACATATGAGTATTAAGTAAAATGCAGATAATATGAAAAAACAATAACAAACAGATAATGTGTTTTTGTTGCTGAAAAAGTATTTTTGGGGTGGGGTAGAATAATAGGGTTCAAAACAGTGTTACTATGAATGCAAACTTTAAAACAGTGAAAAAGACACTCTGTTAGCATAACATAAATATATATATAAATAAATACAATTTTCCAACATCCTTTTGAATGTCCATGTACTAAAATAAATGTACCTTCATTTACTATTACTATTATTTTTAATGGCCATGGAAAATGAAGCAATGTGATAACAATTTTACATGGTTGCATAAAGTAGTCCGTTAATTTACCTGATGAACTTTCACCTTTTGCTGACCCTTTATGCTTCGCAGAGCTAATGTGTGCTTCTAAATCACTTGTACCTTTATTAGCAACTGACACATAAGTGCCAGCTTTACATGTCATACATTCTGCTTCCCACGGATCTCGACCTGGACAAAAGCATGGGAATTTTTTGTGCAAATCTTCTGTAAATTTGCACTTTCGTTTGGGCATTGTTTCCACTCAGCTGTCATTTGCCGCTACTGTCAAACAACTGTTTGATGCCGAACACAACAGTGCTTCGCGCGTTTGTGGAGAGATTGACAGGCAGGAATTTGGCCAATAGTTGCTGCAAGCCTCTTATAATCGACCAATTGGTGTGCGAGAAGGCGGGACTTACAAAGAGGGGTTAAAGCAATGCAAATATGCGCATACACACAATGAAGTATTAGACTAGATGCACATCATAATGCAACTAAAGCCGAATCATTTTCGCAAATTTAGAAATCCCTCCTGGATGCTTTTTTAAGGTCTGAAAAAGAGGATATGTCCGGGAAAAAGAGGACGCATGGTCACCTTACGTAAACGTCATATTATGCGACTACTCATTACTTTACAGAGTGCTTACAAACTACTAGTTAATTCTTGCCTTAAGAACAGCTGGTGCAACCAAATTAAGCGCTGACTTAGTTACAAACTAACTAGTAGTTACTAAGCCCTTAGTGTGAACTTTACATCCTAACTTACGTGAGAACTTACACACAGCTGGTGCAACCCTACCCAGGCGCGTAGCTAGACCCTGGATGATTGGGCTGAAGCCCTGGATCTTTTGTTAAAAGCCCTGGATGTTTTTTTGTAATGAAAATAAAGAAAGAAAAAAATAAGGCTTAATGTTCATTACATCAGCGTACAAAAGCAACAAGGCAGGCTGCAATTCTGGCTCCAAATGTAAATAAATTTAGATCAGTGAGCCCCACCTGCATTAATTGACAGTTCACACTTTGACTTACCTGCTGTTCGTGTTCAAGTTCATCAGACATGTTACAAACGCCTGGAGTGGGAGCTATCTATTTTCTCTCACAGTGGTGCAGCTTTTCTGTATCAGAGGCACTGAGGTTTTATTATGCAGGCCATATTTCGAAAAATAATCTATAAGCCTCAATTCTAATCTTCATTTGTTTTTAACATTCCACACACCAAGTAGACTTAATGCATGCACCAGCGACAGTCAGCTTCTTCGGAGCACCCCTACTCGCTCCCTAAATTGGACTCTTCCTAGGTTAAATTAGCTAGGGCATTTAAAAATTACCATAATCAAATAAGCAGCAAGTTCACTGAACGGTTAACCAACCAGAATTTATTTAGCATTAGTTGAATGAAGAAGGTATGTCAGTAACAATGAACTTTAACAAGAATAATTTGTATGGTCTGCGATTGTTATGCCAGTAGATGGACAGGACAGATAATTTATTTATAGCTAGCCATGTTAATTAGCTAACAGTTGCTAACTGGTTAAGTTACATGTGAGCGGACCAAATATCTGCATATACAGTATCATTATCTAGGGGTGGGTAAAAATATTGATTTTCCAATGCATCATGGTCTTCATTTGAACAATCTCAATATCGGTTCTTAAATCCTAAGATCAATTTGAGTAAAGCACACGCACATGCAACTAAATTTTGCGCTATATCGGGCTGCCAAAACTGGTGTCTGCCGCTTGATACACATTTGCATGCTGTAGTTGAAGCCTAGTTTTCACAAGCAGGTAAAGCTGCAGGCCAGAGACCTCCAAATGGGGGCGGAATCTCCAAAAGAGGGTGGGGTTACTCCAAAAGGGGGTTGCGCCAACTCCAAAAGTGTTAAGGTTAGGGAAGGGGTAAGGTTAGGGGCTCCCTATATCTTTAATGGCAGTTTGGAGCTCACGCCCCTTTTAGGAGCTATGCTTGCAGCTATACCCTTCTCGGTTTTCACGTGAGTGTGGCTCGAGACATCACAGAAGTTCACCCAAGTGATGCGCGCTCTTGCCATTTACTAGTAATATCAGACATTAGCCTACATTTGGCATTACCGGGACTATCAAATATCAGGACCCTTAGCATTATTATACATTATATTCAGCATAAATATAGTACAATCATCTGTAAATCAAGTGCCGATTCACTCTCATACTGAAAAGTCTCATTGTTGCTCATTGTATTACATGCGCTTATGTGTTAAAGAAATAATCAAAAACATGCACTTTAAAAACCGGCACACTTGAAGCCTTGGACATCTGAGACATCAGTGTGACATCCATAAGCTACACAATTGATTACATTGAAACTGAAATCGAGGTATGATGTTGCACGAGTTAAATCAAAATGATTGCGCTCCCTTTCTCCATTGTGATTGGTTTGATTGCTGTGGATGCGTGCGCTCGCTTGCTCACTGAATTTTGGAGACTCGCATGTGGTAAAAACAAACAGTTTGGCGAAATACCCGGAAATCCGTGCCTAATTTTGAATTCACGTTATAAAACTTGTGAAATGTAAGTTATGCAATGGAGAGAAACAACTCTTAAGCGTGTCAAACAGCACACGCATTCTGTCAACACACCTGATGCAGAAAATGGTCCATAATAAACTGTATGCTTAATATGGTTCTCTTTGAAGTGTTGGACAACTTGGGTCATGAAATTCGTTGTCGATGATTTTCATGATCAATAATTATCGATTTTATCGATTAGTTGTTGCAGCCTTAAGTTCTTACCACTTTCAGTGTTGCGCTTAATGTAATTTTTATTTGACAGGTAGAGTGGTAATTTTTTAAGTCATGGAAGGAAAGATTCTTGTGGGCTAAGCCCCGGATGTCACTGAAGACTAGCGACGCCCCTGGAAAAGACCACCTGCATACGATAAACTCTGACACAGTCACACTACGCCACATTTCAAAACAGATTAGCGAGGCAGGGTTAAACTCAGTCCTCGTCTGATTAGATCTGACTCATGAATACATCAACACACATAATGGATGAAAGTGTTGTTGAGGGCTAAAACAAGTATGCTTTTTAAAATTTTACATATATTTGAGTGAGAACAAATGATCTAAGCAGACAGCATGGCGGAAACATTGTGTTACTGTATAAACCATGGTGAACTAGAAGACCAGAAACGCAAGAAGGACTGATTGCAGAAGCACATTAGAGGCTATTTTCATCTTTGAAATGCAATTACGCATTACACGCAACTGCGTGTAAAAGAAAACTGAATAAGTAAATCATATCACAATCACTAGGTGCTCCCCAAGGGCCTCCCATTCTGTATTTTAGGTGTTTATGATAATTCTATGAAAATATATTTTCAGGTCCTGAAGCAAATGTTAGGGTTGGTTTAGGCCTGATAGCACAAGTATGCTAAGATATATATTTGATTTTCTCACTGGGAGGCAATCCTCAGAATTTTACAATCAAGACTTATGGCAACACAACCAAGGAACATATTCGTTTTTAATGCCAACTTTATAGTTTACTGTTAGTTCTGACTTCACAGGTAAAAGTTTTAAAGCAGCAGCAATATGATAAAAGACACCAATATTTAATAAATGATCACAATAAACCATTTATTCTTCCACCAATTAGGCTACATAGGTCATTGGTGTGACTGTAGGTGATACTATAAATAGAATAAATAAGTTTATATAATAATAGTTATAATCCATAGAGAATTAAATATTGTAATTATTAAAGTTTTCATCAATTAATTAATATCTTCACATTGAATATTAAAGGTGCTGTATTCTCTGATCTCTTTGACAGTTCTAGAATGTAAACATCAAACAGAAATCTGTCAGTGGGCCGTGATCTTTGCTGCTTTCTGCCTGTCAATCATTTTGCTCATTCTCATAGAGTTGTATTTGAAGCGGATCATTGAGGCTATGATAAATAATGTTTGTCAGTTGAGGGCGCTATTGTGCCACTGTTGAATTTGACTGCCACAGGAACAAACAATGCTGCTCTTTTGCTCGGTTTTGGTCTCAAAATTATATTTGGAGGGTGGGGTTTTGTAATGAGGGGGCATGGCTAATTCAACGGCTCAGTCACATGAAAACTTCAGAACACTAAAATCGCTGACAGCTCCTATAATGCAATTTTCAGATTCATAATAGATGTCAGTTGAGTTAAACTTCTCGTGGAAGTTAGAATGGCAAAAATCACTTACAGCGCCTTTAATATTCTGATACTGAATTATATAGAATTTATAAAGAATATAGAATTTATGTGCATTTACAGGTGTACATCATCGTTTTTTTTTTTTTTACAATAGCTTCAAACACAAAATCCAATTAGATTTCAGTCAGAAATGCAGTGTCTATTTTATAAGCAAAATTAAAAAATGAATAGTTCCTGATCTAAAATCTAATTGGATGAGATTTTTGAAGTTGTAAAATACACCCGCACATCAGTTCAGTTCTACATAATTGCGTTTCTTCAACTTCGGGCATTTTCATGTTCCAGGGGTTGGATTTTTTTTTTTTAAATGTTAAATTTCTCTCTTACCACTGTTACGCTGATGACACGCAACTCTACTTGTCTTTCCAGCCCAACAATACCACAGTGACTGCTCGAATTTCTACCTGCCTTGCGGACATCTCGGCCTGGATGAAGGAGCACCACCTGCAACTCAACCCAGCCAAGACTGAACTCCTTGTCTTTCCAGCCAACCCTGCTGTTGAACACAACATCACCGTGCAGCTGGGTGCAACTACAGTAACGCCTTCCAAATCGGTCAGAAATCTAGGGGTAACCATCGACAACAGACTAAATTTCACAGACTACATCTCAAAGACCGCAAGATCATGTAGATTTACACTCTACAATATCAGGAAGATAAGACCCTTCCTCTCTGAACATGCCACACAACTGCTTGTCCAGTCACTTGTCATAACTAGACTGGACTACTGTAACGCTCTCATTGCAGGCCTCCCTGCATGTGCAGTTGACCCCGGCAAATGATCCAGAATGCAGCAGCACGTCTGGTCTTTAATCAACCAAAGAGAGCACATGTTACACCACTCCTTGTCTCTCTCCACTGGCTACCGGTTGATGCACGTATCAAATTCAAGGCTCTGATGCTGGCATACAGAACAGTTACTGGGTCTGCTCCAGCATACCTAAAATCATTTATGCAGAGCTACGCGCCCGCTAGAAGTCTGCGATCGGCTAAGGAACGTCGCATTGTTGTACCAACACAAAGAGGCACCAAAACACTTTCCCGGACTTTCAGCTTCATCATACCACATTGGTGGAAAGACCTTCCCAACTCCATCCGTGAAGCTGACTCACTCTCTGTCTTCAAAAAACGACTAAAAACACATCTTTTCCATGAGCACTTAACCAGTCATTAAAAAATATAAAAATAAATTCCTGTTGCACTTTATTCTGTTTTGAATACTATTCTGATGCTAGTGATACTTTGTAATACAGCACATTTCATACCACTGTCTCCTAAGATGATTCGCTTATGTTTTCCTCTCTTGTAAGTCGCTTTAGATAAAAGCGTCTGCCAAATGAATAAATGTAAATGTAAATGTAAATGTTTATTATAGGTCACATTAAAACTGATTTAGAAAAGTTTTACCAGGCCTTCATCATTTATTTTTGGTACTTTTCAAATGCCTTGTCCCAGACACAGACTTTCAGTATAAAACTATGAAAATCCATAATAAAAAACAAATTAAAGCTATGATAATCTAAACAAAGAGTGAAATAAATACAAACCATTTCAATATTTATGGTGTGAAAATGATTTCTATCAATTTTTCAAGGAAAAACAACTGTCCCACAGGCGTCATTTCACCACACCAAACAATTTTCCACCTAACAGCTTTTGTCAAACATTAATGTACTTTTTAACCAAGTCAACAAGTGTTGGTGAAGAGCATGCTTGAGATGAAATATGACACAAGTGATGTTTGAAGAAAACAAAGAAAAATCTATGGAAATATCACTTGTGAGCAGAATATCTTTTATTGGGCATAATTTCCAATCAAGCTTTAATTTGGCCAAATTATGCAAAAGTGTATTTAGGATACATAAAATGTTAGCTATGAAAATTAGCTTTAGCAAGACCAAAGAGGCGGCCACAGTGCTAAAAGTGCCTGAAGTTGAAGAAACACTCATAAATGTGTCAAACAGCACCATTGCTTGTCATCCGTAAACAGCCTAGTAAGGCTAATAAACCATACTACTGGGTGGAAGGTTTTTATTGTAAATATAAGAAATTTCTTTCATTAAATTTTAAACATTGTATTCTTTGAAACACTGGTCTGCTTCACATTGTGTCTAAAAACAGTCCTTTACCATAGTAAAATCACTGTAACGCACAGCCTCTCATGCTTTACTACACAATGAACACACTCTGTTCTATTTGCAGCTGAATGTGAATATACACAACAGAAACTCAGCTAGTCTCAATCACCAACAAACTAGTAACCATGAAGACGTCCACAGCTCACCAGCTATAATCTGATGGTTTTCTCATTAGAACCCAATCAAGAGGTGAGCTTGAGATAAAATAGGACCAATTCATTTGGTCTCCTAGAGGGCATACTGTATATTTTAGTTCAGCTGAATAGGCCCTTAAAGTTAAAGACAATAAAATGATTGAGGATAACTGAACCATCGTGTGCTCTCGAAATGCCACCGCTGTGGAGAAGAAAATGTGCCAAAGAAGCTTTCAAAGAGAGAGGTCTTATTACACACTAACAACACACACATGGACAGACCCATGCGTACATACACAGACCTGATTAAAAACCCAATTTATCGTACTGTGGAAAGACTCTTCAAGTCTGATGAGTTACTATTGATCCTAAACTCACACACCCCAAATGCAAACATCTGAAGTTATTTCACCGGCAAGATAAGTAAAAATCCTCAAAATGGGATTTCTTAGGGTGTGTTCTGGTCAAATTTTTAAAACAATCACAACATTCATGTCAAGCACAGCAGTCTTAAATGTATCCTTATAGACGGTTTTTGCAATGCATTTAAATGTATAGGACGGGCCTTGATTTTACCCATCAGGATTTGATTAGATCATGAAAAGTGGAAACACGTTAAGCTACGATATTATTACTTAATATTATATCTCACTGCCCGCACAGCCTTGATTACATCAGCAAAAATGTTGTATCAAGAGGTCGAGAAAGTCACTACATGTTGATGAAAACACAGCTTTTTCTTTAGAATAATATGTACTGATAAATTGCACAAGTCAATTTTGATTTCATGTTATTTTAAAAAAAGATTAATTAAAACACAAACAAACTTACCAGGAAATAAACAGACAGCTAAGTATTAATTACACAAACACACATAAAACTTCATAGCAGAAATTCTGTTTGATCAATATTCCTTTTTTTTATTTTAGCATTGATTTAAAAAAAAAAAAAAAAAAAAAAAACATCAAACAAAAACTAAACAAACAAAAATCCAGCACTGAAGATTTTTTTTTTTTACACTTATAACAGGCATGTTTTAATACTGTTTTACACAGTCAACAGAACAATATGAATCAAAGGTTAAATTAAAACAAACTGAAACAAACAAACAAATGACAACCAATTAAGAAAACATAAGACGCCCTTCATAGAGCAGGCAGGAGTATTATAAATCCCTTTTCTTTCATATAAACATTGTAAACAGAAATACAATTACAATATATAAAAAAAAAAAAATTAAATTGATATTTTGAAAGTAAAGAGCAACATCTACAGAGACTAAAACTGAGCAGCAAATAAAAAAACAAAACAAAACATACACAAGCAAAAAGCGTGTGTGCATTTATATGCTAAAAATGTCTGCAAATTTGTGATTTTGTGAGTTAATTTGTCCTTTTCATCTGCGTCAAAATGCGCTCACAGGATGCAGAAACCCTGCCAAGATTGCAGTTTAATATCTACAAAATCTGCATATGAACAACTGAAGTTATATACACTGTACAACAATTTACGTCAAAATTACAGCTTGTATAAAAAAAACGATCCGCCCAATGGCATTTAATATTACAGTGCACACTCTGAAAATCAACTCGCACAAAACTTCAAACACGCCAATGTGATCCCTCAGGACTAATTCTACTTTCAAATCCAAAGTTGTTCCACAGTATCATACATTTCTCGCTCTCATTCTCATTTTGATTTATATTTTATTGATTTTCACTTTTCTGTACATTTTCCTTCCCTTGACTATATTCAATGGTCAGCTTCAGGACTTGACATTTCCTGCTTTCTGACTTGCTCTTATTGCTTTCACTTTCCTGCTCACGCTTTCTCTTATTTCTTTAGGATTGGTAAAGAATCGAAGGAGGTTTGAACTGCACGCTACAGCCATGTGTCATTTTTGCATTGCATGTGCCTGTGAACATGGAGACATATCTGTACTTGGAGACCTGTAATGATATTCTGCTTATGGCTTTCTGATATGCAATCATGATGTTTTGAACAAGAAAATAAATGAAAGGGGGGAGATATAACATTACAGAAGAGCGATGCCCATTTTCCATTAAAACACAATCAAGAACACAGCATCTCAATGAACAGTTAAATAAAATAGTGCTATTTAGGGTCAGCTGTTAAACAGAGTAATGATTCACGCAACAGGAAGAGGCTGCTTCCACTCCAGGACCCTAAATATTTTAGGACATAATTATTGAGGGAGGGCCGTTGTATATCTCAACATACTGCCCATCAATTTAGTGCAAAAACAAGACGATGCATTAAAACAAATTAAGAGAGATACAGAAAATGTGTGCTTTTTGACTGTTTTATATAAAACTGTTTCATATTCATGAACACCTGTGCACACATAAGCTCTGATCCAAAACATATTGAGCTGCCTTGCTGTCTTTTATCATACATAGGCAGCTGCCTTCTAAGGAATGGAACCTCATAATTTACTGATTCAGGACGCTCTACATAGACAGCAACTCACACAAATAGTGCTCCTCGCGTGAAGCACATGGGAGATGCAACTCATTACTGAATCCGATAGAGTGTCCTGTCAACAGACTACATGTTATACCTTAACTACTGTGACATTAAAATGTGTTATCATTTACTATATGCCTAATTCCACATGGGATCAGTAAAAGGAGCTGTTTGAACCACTCAGTGATGATTTAAAGTCATATACAGTGGGGGTTTGGGGGGGGGGGCTGCTGACACCCCCTCCTGGTCCGATGAAAAGACAACCACTTTCCACCCGCAAGATCAAAATGCCACCCTAAAGATCGTATCTAAGTACCGGCCCTGTACAGTATGCA
Organism: Myxocyprinus asiaticus; assembly: GCF_019703515.2. Lineage (NCBI taxonomy): Eukaryota > Metazoa > Chordata > Actinopteri > Cypriniformes > Catostomidae > Myxocyprinus > Myxocyprinus asiaticus. The sequence continues at coordinate 39,138,424 of NC_059374.1, read as the reverse complement.
GTAGTCAATGTGTGATTTATCATGTTTACATTCTGCATTCATGGCGCTAAAGCGCTATGTTCTGGTTACCCTTTGTTATTATATTTTATAGACTTTCGTAGACTGAATCTGAAAAAAACAAACAAACAAACAAACACATGACATGGTCTTGGAAAATTTCTCTATGTGAACGATTGTACAGATTTCTACGACACTAGCGCCACCGAATGGAACTGCAAAAATAATCATTGGGTGCGTCTTAATCAGCTCGCTAGCACCATATGTCGCGAATCAGTATATCGTGAACATGAATTCGGGCACGAGTGTTCCAATTACTTGCGATACAATAACAAGCTCGCGAATTCAAGCGCAGCTGTATAAATGACACTATCGATCATTTTTTTTAAGATATTCAAATGTACAATGTTATTATGAAAGACAATTGACATTAAATAAAGAAATAAAAATATACAGGAGTGTATTTTAAACCTAATTTTAACAACTCTAATATTTAAAAGATTGTTTACCTTTAATTGTAACTATGGATGAAAGACATTACAAAAACATCTCTTTTAAATAGAAAATAAGGCTTTGACATCATATATTTACACTTGTGCTTGTCTTCTAACGACTTGAGAGACTTTAGAAGACATAACGACGTTTCCGGTAAGGGAACATAGTAAGCAACGATGCTCCCTGGTTTTTACGGTGCATTGTGGGATTTTGTAGGGAGCGAACGTTTCAGTGCACTGGAACAATTTTGGTATTTAGACAGCCCTTAAAATGGCCGACTGACCACGGGATATTTGTTGGGGGTTGGGGTTGGGGATTGGGAGGGGGAGGGGTGGTTGTGTGGTTTAAATGTTGTTTGTATATGTTTTTGATTTTCTTTATTATTGTAAGATTTAATAAAAAATGTTAATTACAAAAAAAATGGCTGACTCCCTGATCAGTGCCCTGACTACTGAACTAGGGAGCTGATTGAGACACACCTATTGTTTTCAAAATTGCTTTCTGAATACACCCTCCACCTGCCGCTGGTCAAACAAAGAGATAGTTCCGCCCCCAACTCACACCATTGGTTGAGTAATGTTGTTGGGGTGGGTCTAAACGGGTCACTTAAATCAAACCGAGGAATTTTATATCACCACAGAGACAGTCTTTGCAATTTTCGAGAAATTAACCAATGAATGGCTTACTTCTAGTTGTATCTGCATATTAAGCTGGGATAGGAGAAAGTATTATAACACTAAAAAAGCTTTAAGTTTGCACCCGCTCTGAAACTCTGCACTTATCTGATTGATCTTGACTGATGTCAGACGTTGGCATCAAAGTAGGTGAATCACCAGGTCAAACCCACAAATGATGTGGACCAATGGCAGCATGAAGCCAAATTTTTCCTAGAAGTCCACACTGGCAACCATCGCAACAAACTCAAAAACACCTAACAGGCCAGATTATGTTCGAAATAACCTCACATCCGTTCATTTTTTTTTTTTTTTGCTAGAAGTATTTTGCTGCCTTTAGAATTCGGCTAATGCGAGGTATCTTAAAAGGCAGCGTAATGTTGCTAGCCTTCACATCAGGGCTTATGAAGTCTTAAAATGCTGTCTAGGTAGGCAGCTCACTAGGTTCTGGAACAGAGTTAAACTCTCCATCTCTTTCTCTCTTTCAAACACACCAAAAACATCTGTGACAAGAACGGGAAGGAATATATCAAGAGATTTCTGGAAACATGTCTAAAGATCATTGGTCTCCATTTGCTAAAACACTTCTTGTTGCTTTTTTTGGTTCCTACCCATGACATCACTTCCTGTCACTTGCTGTGCTTTTATACTAGGGCAGCTTTGCTTCCTGCTCATGCAGAGGGTGGAGCTGAGAGTCTGTCTGTAGCGTCAATGGTCCGCAGACTGTCTGTCTGCTGCATCGGTCTCACTTTATTGTGTCGTTCTTACAAGCTCTGACAGATGCAACAGTTTAGAGCCTTTTATGTCTGAAAGCGCATCTGTGAACGTCAATAAGAGTGTTTTTAGTTCCTAATGTTGTTTATATGTGTGTATAAGCATATCCGAGTGCGTATCACACCTCAGTCTGCTGTATAAATAACTGTGTGTGTGCGTCCTCCAGACTATTCAAACTTCCTCCAATTTCTGAGTCCCCGCAGGGAGTGGAGGAAACATCGGAGACTGAGGAGGTGTTGACGGACAGATGCTCTTCCCTGCCAGAAAAAGTGCTAAACTCTTCCCCCGCGGAGCCAAGTGGCAGCTGATGCGGGGGCAGGTATTGGCTGGGGTGGAATTGTGGGCGGGGCTTGCGGTCTCCACTGAGCGTGCTGTCCCTGGAGGTGGGTTGATTGGCGAGTGAGGTGTCGTATTCTTCAGTGGGAAGGGGTGGGGGCAACTGGTCTTGCGACATAAACTCCTCTTCCTGAGGTGGCGGGTAGTCGCTGTCGATGTCAAATCCGCCAAGGTAATAATCGGATTCTAAGGCCACAGCCACTTCACTGGTCTCATAAGTTGGTACTTCCTCTATGTCAGGTAGGCGTGTGCTCGGCAGCCAGTCAGAAGTGTCCCAGTGGTACGCTAGAAAAACAAATTAACAGGAAGTTGGTAAATATCACATGACCAAACAACAACAAGGGTCCTTTCAAAAAGTATGGGATCCACATAGTGTGTAGACTGCATGCTCAGGCATTCTGAAGGGAGTTTAACAGGTTAGACATTGGTCCTGTCCCAAATGGCACATTTGATGTAAGGTGTCTCACAAGTGTGCCCTTTGCAGTGAGGAGTTCACAGTGGACTACTACTCAAAAGTCTATGCCAGTGGTTTTCAACTGGTTTTGCTTCAGGACCCAGATTTTACATTCGACTTCAAGTGGCGACCCAACACAGTACCAATATTGTTAATCATACAAAAGTTAACAAAAATATACTTAAAATCAAACATTGAAATGTATTAATTTTACAATGAACTGCATAGGTCCAACAATATAGAAAACTCTCAACATTGGATGAATAGAAAAATTGACAATTTTAGTTTCTAAATGTAAATTTAGATAATGTCATGCTCTTGGCAGCCAATAATTCACCACACGAAAAAATTGTGGTCGGCACAAGCCATACTTTTTATTGTTGCAAGTGAACCTCTAATTAATATAGTCTGAGTCCTATTTTATTTTATTTTTTTTTTAATCTCGAGTAGTTTCTGGAGTTTGGTTACTTGAGTTCGAACTCGGACTTGATGGTCTCGAGTCCAACTACATTAATAAATGGATAGTTGCAACCCTGATATTGACACATAGTTTTCTTATTTATTAAGGTTAAAATAAGATTAAAATATTGATGTAATGGCTTAGTGTTGAGTGTACAGTTAGACTGGACCTGGATTTGGCTATTATGAATTTGTTTTCGAGTGCAACTTGCCCCCCTTTAGAGTCTGACTTGACTCAAACTTGATTGTTTAAAGACAAAGGCCTACTTGCAAGAGACCCCTTAAGTGGACCCACTTTATATTAGGTGTCTTTAACTACTATGTACCTAAGCATTTGATACAATGTACTTACTATGTACATACATGTCATTGCATTGTACTTACATTTAAAGTACCTGCATTTAATTGCATCTATAGTTACATTGTTACCCTTACCCCTAAACCTAACACTACCCCAACCCTTACCCTAAACCCTTAACCCTTCTCCTAAACCTACTCGTACCTCAACCTCAGTAGAAGCAAATGTGAATCTTGTGAGAATTTAAAACATGTAGTTACACAATAAATACATTGTATTGTATGTATTTTAATGTTAGTACATAGTTAAAGACACCTATTATAAAGTGGGACCAGTTAATAAAACCCCAGCTATAGTTATAATTGTATTGTCACTAAGGGCAATTCACACAACCTGTCCATGTTGGCATCTGCCTCTGTTGGCTGCTTCTACCAAGTGACAGATACACTACCGGTCAAAAGTTTTGAATCATTTACTCATTCTTTATTATAATTTTTTTTCTTCACATTTTAGAATAATAGTAAAGTCATCAAAACTATGGAATAATATAAATGAAACTATGGGAATTATGTTGTGACTAAACAAAATCCAAAATAAATCAAAACTATGTTATATTTTAGCATCTTCATAGTAGTCACCCTTTGCCTAGAATTTGCAGACATGTACTCTTGACATTTTCTCAACCAACTTCTTGAGGTATCACCCTGGGATGCTTTTTAAACAGTATTGAAGGAGTTCCCATCTATGTTGGGCACTTATTGGCTGCTTTTCTTTATTATTTGGTCCAAGTCATCAATTTCAAAAACATTTTTTTTATTATTAAATTTTAGTTTTGTAATGAAATAAATTAATGTGATGGCACAATTATATTTTTGTCTACAAAACTAATTTCAAACATTTAAGCATACGCCTTCAGATCAAAAGATTTTTAAGATCATGAGAAACATTTCAGTCAAGTGTTTCAAAACTTTTGACCGGTAGTGTATGTGCCGATTAATGCAAATGTCTTTTGATGTCAACAACAAAAGATATTGGAAGCATTTTCTCCTCCCTTATAAAAGTTGATAAGCCTATTTATTTTGCTATCCTCTCGATGTACGATTATAAAGATAGTTGCATTTTTTTTCTCCCCTTTTCTCCCCAGACTGGCATGCCCAATTCCCAATGCGCTCTAGGTCCTCGTGGTGGCATAGTGACTTACCTCAATCTGGGTGGCGGAGGACGAATCTCAGATGCCTCCACATCTGAGACCATCAATCTGCACATCTTATCATGTGGTTTGTTGAGCGCGTTACCGCGGAGAGGCTCACGCTATTCTCCAAGGCATCCACGCACAACTCACCACGCGCCCCACTGAGAGCAAGAACCACATTATAGCGACCACGAGGAGGTTACCCCATGTGACTCTACCCACCCTAACAACCGGGCTAATTGGTTTCTTAGGAAGCCTGACTGGAGTCACTCAGCACGCCCTGGATTCGAACTTGCGACTCCGGGTGTGGTAGTCAGTGTCTTTACTTGCTGAGCTACCCAGGCCCCCAGTTGCATTTTTTTATTTGCATTTAGAATTGCTTTTCCCCTGCTGTCTGTGACCCTATCAAAACAGATCTATGACCCATTTTTGGGTCGTGACTCACCAGTTGAGAACCACTGTTCTATGCAAAATGACGTCAACAAAATGTGACCCTAGAGTGGCATTTGGGACAGGAACATTATTTTCAACATTTCCACATGCAGGTCTTGAAGGAGTGAGTGAACATGCCTGCAGGGTGACTGAAGATGCAGCCAGGACATGAGGTCAAGGTTCAAATGTCATCAATACATTCCAGTACAAGCGAAACACATTAATCAAAAGCACAAACCATACTGTGACATGGCAACAAAAAACAAAAAAACAAAAAAAAAGCAGACATCAAATAAATGAGTTTGAGGCTCGCATGCAGCAATGCGTGAAATACAGAAGCGCAGGGACGCATACTCAGTCACAACACACACACACACACTGTAATCCTCACGATCAAAAAACATCAATATCAAACAAAGGAAAACACAGTCAGCAATGGAAGCACTACAGGGGAGAGGGATAAGATAACGAGAAGAATGGGGTGACAGACTGCATGTGCTTTGATGTGTGTTTGTGTTTTCAGTGTTGCCACATCTTCAAAAAACAAACAAAAAACCAACACATAAACAAGCAAGTCTTATAAAACAAAAACAAAATAAGCATAAATACGTTAATGCGTCGTTGCACTAATTTCACTGATCTGACATTAAACATTGATTAAAATTAAAATAATGATATTATGTGGAGTGTATATTATACTATATTCAGACAGCTGCTATGAATTTGTGTTAGGGCTGCACAATTAATCTAATAAATAATCAAGATTATTTGATCGAAATTGATCGCAATTACAATATCTTTTTGTCAACTTTGTGTTATGAGTGGCATTGTTATTATCTTTAACGTAAACAAAAATCATAATTAAATGAGAAAACAAAATTGTTAACTGAAATAAAACTAAATTTTTGAAAATGTTCATGCCTCTAAAACAAAATAGAATTAAATAAAAATTGGGTGCAAGGCACTAAACGTCCCAAAAAACATGACTGTATTCTGGAAACAAGCCCCACCCTAAAAACACAACTTTCCCAGATTTATAAGCCCAAAGTTGCTTAAAATAAGCAGACATGGCAACACTGGTGTGTGTGTCGAGCCGGATGATGTGACATTTCCCAGAATGCAATAGCTTAGTTTGTCAGCAATACAGAAAGAGAGCAAATAGAGTAAGTAAGAGAAGGAGGAGGGTATGAACAGTTTTAGCTGAACAAAGCAGAGAGAGAGAGAGAGAGAGAGAGAGAGAGAGAGAGAGAGAGAGAGAGAATCACCTCTGTTGAAGTTCTGACCTTGATCCATAACGGACACTGGCAAGCGGCAAAGAAGAGAGAGAGAGATAGCAAGAGTGAGGGAGAGAGAGAGAGAGACAGATGTCCGGGTCAGCACCAAGCGCATTGCTCCTTAAACTCATCTCACACCCTGAACTCTGTGTATTTGTGCAGAAACAGTATGTGTTGTAAGAAGTAATGCATTGCATGTGGACATGTGCTTTATAAATCATCTGAAGTTTTCCTCAGTGATCTTTCTATGACATAAACGAAAAAATAAGTTTTGTAATATTTTTTTGTGTATGTGTTTACCCTTACAAAACCTGACCATGTTAAGCATAGTTTCCGTCAATATATCAGTTACTACAGTAAATTTTACAACAATACAATTTTGGTAACTTGGTATTACGCTGCGTTTACGGCATGTATGATTAATGTAATTATGAGATGGCAACTCGGATCTGTTCACTTTCACGGTCCTCCGCAGTTTTCTTAACTATGGCAACACTCATTACGCCAAAACGGCTTTGTTGTCAATAAAGGCAATTTATTTATCACTACATTAATTCATCTCTATATGTTGTTGCAAAATGTTTAAGATAGGGCTGTCAATCAGTTAAACATTTGAATCGAATGAATTACATGACATGCCGATTAATCGAATTAAATGCAATTAATCACATACATCATTATTTGCTGAGATAGGCCCCCAAATAAAGATAATTAATACAAATAATGCATAATAATTCAAATATTTATTAAAATATATATATATATATATATATATATATATATATATATATATATAACGAATTGAAATTCAGTTTGAAATAAATTGCATTATTGTAGCAGATGAATAAAGCATTGATTAGACAATACAAAAAGTGGCTTAAGAACTCAATATTTAGTTGTTGGTTTTTTAAAAAAAAAAGAAATTCCCATTTTATCCCAATGTGCTTTTAAGTCCTCGTGGTCATGTAGTGATTTGCCTCAGTCCGGGTGGCGGAGGATTAATCCCAGCCTCCACGTCTGAGATCGTCAACCCACGCATATTATCACGTGGCTTGTTGAGTGCGTTACTACGGAGACATAGTGCGTATGGAGGCTTCACGCCACCCACCGCGGCATCCACGCTCAACTCACCACGCGCCCCACCGAGAATGAACCACATTATAGCGATCACGAGGAGGTTACCCCATGTGACTCTACCCTCCCTAGCAACCGGGCCAATTTGGTTGCTTAGGAGACCTGGCTGGAGTCACTCAGCACGCCCTGGGATTTGAACTAGGGAACTCCAGGGGTGGTAGCCAGCGTCTTTACCACTGAGCTACCCAGGCCCCCTAATATTTAGTTTTACTCTCATATCATTGAACAAGCCTAGAGTTGACAGCAATCTGTTTTGCATCGAGGAAAAAGAAAGCGCTAAATCCAGCACACAGTTTCTCTTAATTATACTATATTATATTTAAGCGCAATCATGACGTTTAGAGCAGAATTCTCTGTTATTTTAGTGCAGTACCTGTATTAACTTAGTTTCAGATGTGTGTGCTTCTCATCTGTATCTCTGCATGTTGACGTATGCGCTTTTATCATTTTCCAATCAGACGGTTATTTCCTTTAAAAAAACACACGTAACTCTTGTTTTAGCGCATCAGTTGATTGACAGGTGAGTAGGCGGTGCTTCGCTGCTTTTCGAACACATTAGAACGGATGAGTATTAACACTACTAGCCCAATATGGTAACATGCGTTTTCGACCACCTTCGGATGCGGATCGAGTGGACAAATCTCAAAACCTTTGGACCCCGTTTATGCCTTACCTTTTTAGCGTCTTACTTTTTCAAACGGATTGCACAAAACGCATCTTAATACAAGGCGTAAATGTGGCCTCAGTGACCCCACATTTATCAGACACTTTTGGTTGCATAAATTAATAATTGGTGACAAAAACAAAAATATGTAACCAAATACTTTTGTGTGATGCTGTCTATTTGGTCAGCGAAACAAAGAAAAAAACTTACTACACCTTTAAAATATAGTTTTAAAATGTCATTACGAATTGGTTTTACAGTGTGTTAATATGAAGTAGTTTTGATATACCTCAGCGTGAAATAGGGTAACACTTTCTATGAAGCACATATTTTTAATGCATTGTAAAGGCATTTTAAATACATTATAATGCATTCATAATGTCTCATAATACATCTTAGAATATGTAATAACTTCTCGTAAATAATTATAACTACAGTTATAATACATTATAATACTTAAACTATTCATTGTTATACTTAAGATTATAATGCATTATAACAATAAACATCCAATTTTATCCTCAAAAGCTATAATGTAATATACAGTATATATAAGGTATTGTAAAAGTGCTGTCTTCAAAAGCAGCATAGTGTAAACAGTCATAAGGATTGACGTGATCATACTGTATATCATTATAAGTGGTCTTGACCTGCTTTGTAATAAAGTTACAAAGGAAATGTCTTTTTATTTACAGTCATAACATAAACTTGTAAGAAAAACAAAGCTACAAGTTTAAAATGTATGTAATGTCTTATAAAATCTCATAAACATGTAGAAATATCTCACTGGATGTTAATAAGACATTGCTTTTGTTACTTTAAGCATACCTAATATATATATATATATATATATATATATATATATATATATATATATATATATATATATATACACACACACACACACACACACACACATATACGTATATTTATACAGTATGCATTTATAATGCATTATTATTATAATGCATTTATAATGCTTTTACAATGCATTATAAATATGGGCTTCAAAGAAAGTGTTACTTGAAATAGTTTCAAGAGTAAGAAGTTTTACAATCTTTACATCAAAGCACAAGACGAAAAGCACAAACAAGTTCATAAACCTACATTATCTTAGCTCGTCAAGCTTTGAAGACACACTTGACAGCTTTTTTACAACTTCAAACGTATGTGTTTGTAAAATTTGCACACTACCTTTCTGGCTGTTTGTTGGTGAAAATGTTTGACCTGGGACACCTGGTTTGTGTGTGTGTGTGTTTGTTACTCTAGTGTCCGTGCCACTGGGGTTACATTTCCCCTCATGACTAACGCGGTCTTACACACAATCCGTGTTACAATATTAATAATTCAATGTAACAATATTACTTTTGTGTTTATGTTACATACAGTCCAGTGTGTACGTGTGTGTGTGTGTGTGTGTGTGTGTGTGGAGAACAACAAAACACAAAATTGTCCCCAGAAGTGAGCTACATTTGACCAAACCTCCCTTTGGGGACATCAGAGGACATAATTTAAGCAATATCACATGAGCAAGAGAACTGTTTTACTGAATATCAGCACAGCTGGCCAATCAAACTACATTGCACAAAAATTATTATTTATTTTTTTTAATGCAAAAAGTTTACTTTTAAGGATAGAGTTACTCTGTAGCAATACTAATTAACTTGGAATGAAAACAATGGAAGTCTATGGTATGTCCTCATTTAGTTAGCCAAGTAAACGTGTGTTAGTATAGAAAATAAAAACAAAAAGAGTATTTTTAAAAATCATTGTTCATGTTATGAGTGTCTGTGTTTTAGATCTTTATTTGCAGTGAGTGTATTCACAATATCTTAAAATGTGCCTGTGTGAAAGCACTTTTTAGAAAGGTGCTTTATCAGAATCCGAAGCGAATGAAATGAGTACCTTCGTTTTCAATCGTGTCGACTGCATCATTGACCAGCCGTATTACCGTCACTATGGAAGCTTGGAAAGAGAAAGCAATGAAGACCAGTCAGAAACATTCACACATACAGTCACGCACACAGGAAACCAAACGGAAGAATCAATGCCAGAATCGTTAAAACTTTTGATCCACTGCAGAAGCTTCTGTGGCCTGACTGGCTGCTGATGAATTTAGCAGTGACCAATGGAAGGCAAGCATGGCATCATTCCTACAAATCTGTGGAGAAATGGTAATGAAGTGAACAATAAACACACACACACACACACACACACACACACACACACACACACACACACACACACACACACACACACACACCCTTCAAGTCATGTTAGAATAATTGTATTTACAATTTGAATGCCACCACAATATCATAATTACCATTAAGCCTCAGCTTTTCCAGTTGGGGGTGTCTAATGAAAAATCATAGTGAAAGCTAATTGATAATGGTCATAATTAAATTTGAATTGTAAGTGTTGACTCTACAGCTGCATTAACACCTTGCATTAACATGCATTTCATATCCGGAAAGTATATGGATATTCTTTAGCTGGACTACCCAAGCCCCCCAGCATCTGAGCATTTTAAAGCTATCGTGTGTCAGTCATACTGCGTGCTGGTACAGGATAGAGTCGGTGCTCGGTACTACCGGTACTGCAGAAACACTGATATCATTACATCTTTTTTATTTTAGTATCGACTTGGTACCGAAGTACCGGTACTTTTGAGAACACTAATATAAAGCATCATTTACACGTAACATATCTTTCATTCTTCGTTTGGTTGGATTAGCTTTAAAATGCTTGTGAAAACTAAACAGGTTTACTTTATGAAATGGCAAAATGTGGCTATTTTATCCCAACCAAAATAACTTAAATGCATATTGCAATTACAATTTTGGAATTCGTAGGTAGGGACTTCCAGGAGGAATTGAAGGCAGCAGCGCATACACTCGCCCACACAAACGCACACACAACTTGGTCTGATTCTTGAAATAATTATCGAACATTACAATGATGAAGATGATGACTGGATGATGAAGAATCCTTAAGAAAAGACACATGTCAGAAGAAGAGTAAACACACACACATGCGCAAGGTCTTACCATTATCGTCACAAGAGTCGGACTGAAAGGAGCTCAGCGATTGGACCTCAGAGTTGCTGCCCTTGTTACTGCCTGAGAAACAAGTGACGTCCTCCAGCAAATCCACTTTACCTAAACAGAAAGGTCAGAGATTGACCATCATAACTCAAACTCATGGGGTCAAGGATTGGCTGGTTAGCATGGTCCAGTTAGCCCCTGCTGGTGGAAGCTGTAACTACACAATTAGCAAATAGATGCAAGACGCATCTTTCTCCATTGACGCCCATTCAAAAGTTGGTGAATTCTCACCAAAATAAATTGTTTTGCAAGCAACATATAAACCGCATATATATATATATATAGGGCTGTCAATTTAATGCGTTAATTCAGTGCGATTAACTGTATAAAAAATAAAGCGTTTAAAAAATTAACAATTTTTCATGTACCCAGACGGTAATAAGGAATATTTCTTCCTTATAAGCAATTCAAGCATGGAGTACCACCTGTTTTCTCCAGGGGGCAGTAAACGAAACTCCAGCTGTATAGGCAATGTGCAGCTCAAACAGACAAATATAAAAACAACACTTAACCAAGAGCAGATAACACAAGATGTTTGCGTACACACAAAGCTTGATGGAGTGCAAATCCGAATGCAGGGTTCTCAAGACGTGTTTTTCTAAGTTTCAAACTCCGTTTAACTTGACACAGCGACCTAAAAATGGTATGTTTATGACGCAATGCAACTGAGACGCTCCAAAAGCATCTGTCTGATGCAGGTGTACATTGACGCGTCCTTAGACAAGCCCTTATAATAAATCTCAGACTGATTGACGAATTAATTAGCAAAATGGATTGTTGTGAACTGTAGGCCAATGATAGGATTATGTTCAATAATATGGAAATATGGAACAATATATTGCATTCTAAAGCCACTTTTTGTAATGTCTTTTTTAATGCTTAACTTGTATGCCTAAATAATGTAATGCATTTAAATTATCTGTATTATTATTATTTTTAAATATAAACATTTTATTTATAATTATTGAAATATAACTATTTATAATTATGTAAGAATTATATCCTGAATTTTTGAATATTTGAGGGGCTTTCTCAGCAAATATTTATGTATGCGATTAATTGTGATTAATTCGAATAATCAATCGGCATGCCATGTAATTAATTCGATAAAAAATGTTAACAGATTGACAGACCTAATATTATAGTGTACTGTATGTTTTGCCAGTGACCAGTCTTTTGGAGGGCTCTTAAAAGAGTTAGACAAAAGCAAACAAAAATCAAGCATTCATGGAGAAGCATGTGCCAGCAGAGAAACTGCCACCGAGATTAATGGAAATGCTAACGGATAGTTTATTATATTGCAGGTACTGTATTTTAGCACACAATAAAAACAGCTGTGTTGAATTCAGTAAGCCATCTTCAAACCTTTCGGTCCTCTGAACTCTTCTCTCTGATGGTTACCTTTTAATTTATTTCTCTTCTCACACATTTTCCCTTTGATCTTTCCTGTAATGGTGTCATGGAAACGGCTGCTTATAACAGCTGCATATAATTGTCTCACTTGGTTTTTCACAAGTGGAGATTTTTAAGACCTAAGAGGTTTTGAATGGAGGACACCACAACCATATAGAAATGAAAAATTAAGTAATTATGGGCAGTAAAAAGCCTCGGAGGATTCTGATGGGCGAGAATTTAATGCCCGAAAGAAATGGCTTTCGCCATCAGCTTCTACAGTAAATGGATCCCATAAACACAGTTTCATAACCGGCTTTCTTTTTAGTATTTATTAATGTAAAGATTGATATTAAATATTTTAATGGGACCTGAATGTTTACAGGGACTTCTCTCAAAATACCTGTGTTTTTAAACTCAGCATATTAGTACCAGTCTCAGACGACACTCTGTGTATTGCAAAATTAGCAAGAGCTGGCTGATCACCAGTTTGCCTGGCTGCAACGCAATGCAAGGTAACACACTCATGTTTATAAGCCCCCCCCAAACAACAACAACAACAACTGTTCACCACTTTATATATGGGTCAGACAGTCTATTCCTGTCTAAGTGGGTGGTATTTGGCCAGAATAATCTGCCAAGTGGACCAGACTTTAGGACGATAGTCAAAAAGTTTGGCTATGCAAAACCAATCACAAATTAATTGTTGGATTCTTCTATATCAAGCAATGTACATTGAGGAAGGTGCCTGTAACAATTATGGAAAGGAGGAAGCTGGGGCCGGCTTGACAAAACACGTAGACATTTATTGTTGCACTTTTCAGTCGCACACAATAAGGCTGCTTTTCTGCGGTACACAAAGGTTTGCTTTTCAGCGACACCACACTGACACGCAGATACACACACAGCTTCATGCGTCTCTCTCTCTCTCGTCTGCCACTGTCTCCTCTCCTCAAATACTCCCGCTGCCCCTCACTGGAACGTTAGACCGGTGTGGCACACAGGTGGAGCTCATTCACCACTTAATCTTCCTGGCCTCGCTCTGCCCAGATGCCGCTCGGCCCCGCCCTGCTCGCCACAGTGCCCTAAGGGGCCGTTCAGACCGAACGTGTTATTGCACTAAAAAAGCTAGACGCAGCATAACGATTAGAACAGAATGCAAGTGGTTTAAAAAGTTGAAGTTCTTGTAACCCTTTAAGCGCGGATCTTCATCAGACTATACATATTATTGCAATCAGCAAAAACATCAAACTGATCAGATAGCCATGTGTCATATGTTGTTGGAAAGCTCATCAAAGAGTAGAATACAACCAGCCCATTTGTTTTACTCACAGACAAAAATATAGTGAATAGCTAAGTATATGTTATGTTGTGTTGGTGTTGCTTATAGTATAGGCAATTAAGGTCACAAATATAAAAACTTAGGACACTAAAGAGACCTTTCTACTGAGTGGCAGACCACGTGTAACAACACCTGCACAGGATCGGTACATCCGAATATTGCAGGACAAGTACAGGATGGCGGCAACAACAACTGCCCGAGTTACACCAGGAATGCACAATCTCTCCATCGGTGCTCAGACTGTCCGCAATAGGCTGAGAGAGGCTGGACTGAGGGCTTGTAGGCCTGTTGTAAGGCAGGTCCTTACCAGACATCACCGGCAACAATGTCGCCTATGGGCACAAACCCACCTTCACTGGACCAGACAGGACTGGCAAAAAGTGCTCTTCACTGACGAGTCGTGGTTTTGTCTCACCAGGGGTGATGGTCGGACTCGTGTTTATCATCGAAGGAATGAGTGTTACACTGAGGCCTGTTCTCTGGAGCGGGATCGATTTGGAGGTGGAGGGTCCGTCATGGTCTGGGGCGGTGTGTCATATCATCATCAGACTGAGCTTGTTGTCAATGCAGGCAATCTCAACGCTGCGCGTTACAGGGAAGACATCCTCCTCCCTCATGTGGTACCCTTCCTGCAGGTTCATCCTGACATGACCCTCCAGCATGACAATGCCACCAGCCAACTACAGTTCTTTGCGTGATTTCCTGCAAGACCGTAATGTCAGTGTTCTGCCACGGGCAGCGAAGAGCCCGGATCTCAATCCCACTGAGCACATCTGGGACCTGTTGGATCGGAGGGTGAGGGATAGGGCCATTCCCCCCAGAAATGTCTGGGAACTTGCAAGTGCCTTGGTGGAAGAGTGGGGTAACATCTCACAACAAGAACTGGCAAATCTGGTGCAGTCCATGAGGAGGAGATGCACTGCAGTACTTAATGCAGCTGGTGGCCACACCAGATACTGACTGTTACACATTATTCCATTTCTGTTACTCACATGTCTGTGAAACGTCACAGTTTGTCTTAGCTGTTGAATATTTTTATGTTCATACAAATATTTAAACATGTTAAGTTTGCTGAAAATAAAAGCAGTTGAAAGTGAGAGGACGTTTCTTTTTTTTGCTGAGTTTATAATGTCAAATCAGAAAAATAAGAAAAAAAGAAAATTTTTGGCTAATTTTTTGTGTGTGATTTTTCAGCAGTTTCTCAGGCTGAGCATCTCAGAATGTATCATAAGCCCGTCGAGCGCATGTTTACTTGAAAACAATGAAAAACAACACAGACGGATATCTGTTCCAACAATGAAAAAGTGATTTAAGTGAATTAAAAGCGCTTCCTCCTGCAGCTAAACTTCTGCTGTAATCACCTTATGAAACAACATTTTTGATCTGGTTAACCGAACGCATCATTAACTGTATTAAAATGATAGCTATTGGGTCGCTGCAGGTGGAGACAGTTTTAACAACATAAGCTTTTTATTTTCCAGATAATGTATGCTTCTAGATAAACTGTCACAGCAGGACAGTGAGCTGAGTTTAAGAAGATAAAAGTGCTGAGCTCTGCTGCTGCATTCACTAATAAACTCAAATCTGGCAGCAGTTTTGCTATCTATGATGAAAAGAGTCATAGGTCATTTTGCAATCGATATGTTGGAAAACAGTTTGAATACTATGCCATTCTCAGCATTGCCATTGGGTTCATTAAGAATCTGAATATCAAAGCGTGTTTGCCAAAATGTCTGTACCTAAAGCCCATGGGGGGTTACTGAGATATGAATGTGTGTGTGTGTGTGTGTGTGTGTGTGAGAGAGAGAGAGAGAGAGAAACTGCAGTGGTTTCTGCAAATCTCAGAGTTTTATGAGGTCAAATGCCTGTTAAGGGGGAAATGGATTTCATAGTTAGAGTGCATGAATAGATCATACATTAGCATTTCATCCATTTACACTGAAAAACACATAAACATGCGTAAACCTATGCATATACATCAGCGCCATTCTTTTAGATGGTTTTCACACTTCTTTTCAGGGGTTGCAATAATTTTTGACATATAGTGAATGCTTCAAATCAACTTTTATAGCAAACTAAACCCCTGAAAGTGAATCAAACTGAGACCACCACCCTTATGTATCCTTGCAATTAATATGTCGCTGAATAGTTGTTGGCTAGAAGTTTTCAACAAAGGTCTGCCAGAACACTATACTTTTGTTATGGGTCACGGTGCGGTTTGCTTATAACGTACATAGTGAACGCAAACCGCTTCAGGCTCACTTTATTTTAACATTCACTTAATGCCAAACAATACTGTGTATTAGGTTATAAAACAAGCACATACATATATTTTCTCAAATGAAAATTCATTAATTTTCTCTTTAAAATAAAATATTTTGTTATATTTTATTTTGATATCACTGCACAGTATGGTTCTATTTATTAACATTAGTAAATGCATTCCTATATTCACTGTGCATTTTCACATTGAATAAATGGGTTCATCCAAAAGCTGAACATTTTTGCTTTCAGAGGTTTTATACGGAGTTAGGATGAAAATAAGGTGCATTTCAAACTGTTCTGAGATCAGTGAAGACTGACAGCACACTGGAGTTTAAGTCATTCACTAAATATGGAGCATCCTATAGCTTTCTATGCAGCTAAGTGCATCCGCTTCTAAAATCTGACCAAAAGTTCAGTTTCAGGCTGCAGATAATTTTTGGACCACTCAACGTGTTTGGCAGACATGGGATAATGGTAATCAGTACATAGATTCAGAATTTCATAATGCAACATTTAATTTTAACATGGTTGGCAGTGATTGGATGATGCTGGACATTACTTTGAAAAATAATTATTCATTCAGCTTTACAGAAAATCAGTTGTATTGTCTGTAACGTCTCAAAAGCATGAATAACCAACACTCATGGAAACATAATAAACAATTTCATGAACAAAATCTGACTTTCTATTAGTGGTCGACCGACTTATCGGCCGATACATTTTCCAGTTTGGCCGATTTGTTTCTTGAGGGTGCCGAGAATCACCTGCTTGCAATGTGAAGTGACTGAGACATGTAAATGACCAGTCAGAGTTCGTTTTCTTGTTACGTGCCATCGTGTTACTACAATAATAGACCTGTGTGCAACAGTGTCATTTAAAGGATCCACATCTCAGAGCCGCAGCACACGAGTTTGAGCTCATAATGTTAAAGTGCTCACCTGTTTCATTCTCCCTCTCTCTCCTCAACAGTTCCCTGTCACTTTAACTTTCTTTTCTAAAGATAAAGGGCAAATATCAATAAAACTTGTATTATATACCGTCTGCAAATATGCAGATATCTCATTTAAACAGATGTAATTCACGAACCTCACGAAAATCCAATGTTTTCTTCCCATCGAGTGCTCATAAAACTTCAGGATCAGGATCAAAAGTTTCTTTCATACACAAATCATGACGGTCACTCCATTACAATCCAAGCAGGCGATCCAGACCATTTAAACTGTGAGGAGAATGCTGCTTGCGCTGGATCATTGGAGACTATTTAGCAGAGATGGGCCACTTCTATTAAAATGAATGGGAGAAATGGGAGAAATTGGAATGCCCAACCAAGAGGCTCTAGCACCCAATAGTCAACGGTTGTAGAAAGGAAGTCCTGCCTTGCAGATAAAAGAGCCAATCACCTTTTAGATACAGACACCACCTGTCAATCATCTCGAGAACATGCATGCGCATTAGCTATACAAGCCGGGATGATACCAGCATTATCGATTTTACTGCTGATTTGAAATATCTTCTTTGATCGTAATCTTGACCAACTGTTTTTAATATTTCGGTGTTTCCCCTTTCAAGTAGATAGGAGCTGCACTGGCATGACTGGAAATAATCTCCCGGGAGCATTCCAAAGATGGCTGCCAGTGGACTGACTTGCTAGAAAGACTTTGGCTGGATCCGCACGAGCGTGCGAGTGCAACTTCAAGGTAAAAGTGTGTCACGTGTGCTATGAGTAAATGTCTTATTCACTATGCACTGTATGTACAATTGGTTTGATTCAGTATTTTTTGAGAAAATGCGATTGCTAACGTGGACATGCTGGACTACTGTGTGTACTGTTACTTCCTTCTTTCTTATATATTAACAATTTCGTCATTACAAAAATGTGATGACTACACAGAAATCAGAAGAAACTGCTATCTACCATTTTGTGTGAAATTTAATAAATATAGTGCTAAATATATAGTTTTAGCAATTTTATGTTTATGTTATTTACTATATTAAATTGAGTGATATATCGGCATTGTATTGACCTATCGGCCACCCTGCCCTCTGGATATCAGCATCGGCCATTTAAAAACCCATATCGGTCAACCACTACTTTCTATAGCTTAGTGTTATTTACAATTTTACAACGTAGTCTTGCTGTGCACATATGTGGACATACATTTTTAGAAAAAGTATTTGCTCTAGAAAAATAAATACTTTTTTTGCTTGTTTATTAGGTGCTACTAGTCACAAATCAAAAAGGGAAATGGAAAATGGACACAGTTGACTATCCAATCCTGCTTGGTGTGGATGCAGGTATAACCTGACTCTTCTTTTTCCAGAGGATCAAAATTTGTTGCAAAAAGTTAAGTGATGGTACTTAATGTTCAGTTTCCAGTCTTGTTTTAACTGTCGAGTGGAAAACAATTTTCTATATCTATATGGCCTAACTTTAGTTGTGATAGCCTGTTAGGAGGAGAAATAACGTTAGAAAACCCGCTCATGCCTGAAGACTCTTACACCGACTGTTGTTGTGTATCTTTAGAAAAACATTCCTTAAATTACAATATATTAACTTTAGTTAGCTATCTAACTTTGTACAATGACTACTGAACTGCAGAGGTAGAAAGTAACGAATTACAACTACTCTCGTTACAGTACTTGAGTACATTTTTCAACTTTTTTAAGTATGTATTTTTAAGTATTCTCAAGTGAATTATTTCTTCAGTAGAAGTACTTTTACTTAAGTAACAAAAATCAGTACTCTTTCCACCACTGCTGAACTGTATAGCTAACTAACTGACTTTCCACGAGCAGGGCTATATTAGCTAGCTCGTTCGTTGCTGTCTCGTTTGTTAACATTAGCTGAAATGATCTTGAATTAGCTAGCATTCTGTAATTAATCAATTCATTAATTATATTAATTATACTTCATGGGAAAGTTGAATCTTGTGTGGATTATTTTGTTTAGGCTCCAATGATGGTTGATGTCGAGGCAGTGTATCCTATTGCTGCCAGAAGTTAATGTCTTTTATTTTTTTCTACTTATATTCATTAGATGCTGTCCAAAAGAATCCCTTGACATCGAGGGCAACAAATACAGAAATAGAGTCAGTCATGAAAATGAGGTTGCAGCTGGCTTCTGACCGTGAACGAGGAAGGAAGAGACTCAAAAAAGGAGTAATAACCTGCCCTTACCATGCACTCACACACTTACATTAATAAAATCAGTAAATTGATTACATAAATTGGAATTGATCAAATCAGTCAGTGCAGTTTACTAGTAAACATCCCTGTTTTGATTGTACAAGAGGAAAATATATCCACTCCATTCCCAGTCCGTTTCTGTTGTACATGTGAAAAGAACAGTTTTTTAAAGTTCATAATATGTTTAATGTAAGTATTCACAGAGCTGCTTTTATGGGTTGCAACATCATTTTGTAGCATTTTAATATTCTCTGAACTGACAGCTGATGAACTTAAAAATCATTCATTTAAAGGGACAGTTCACCCAAAAATGAAAATTAATTCATTCAATCATTTACTCACCCTGATGCCATCCCAGATGTTTATGACTTTCTTTCTTCTGCAGAACACAAATGAAGATTTTTAGAATATCATCTCAGCTCTGTAAATTAAACTATAAATCTACACTTTCACTTTCACTTTTACATCTGAAAGTCACATGTGAAGCCTGTGTAGTTTCACTTTCACATCTGAAAGTGAAAGTGTAGATTCAGAGTAACAAATGACTTAAATATTGATCTGTTTCTCACCCACACCTGTTATATAACTTCTGAAGGTATGGATTTAAACACTGGAGTGTTATGGATTACTTCTGTTTCCCTTATGTGATTTTTGGAGCTACAAAGGTCTGATCACCATTCACTTGCATTGTATGGACCTACAGAGCTGAGATATTTTACTAAAAATCTTTGTTTGTATTCTGCAGTAGAAAGAAAGTCATACACATCTGGGATGGCATGTAGGTGAATAAATGATGAGAGAATTTTCATTTTGGGGTGAACTCGCCCTTTAAACTGTTTTGCACTTCTCTGTATTGACAACAGATGAACTTCAACAAAAATAATAATCATTCATTTAAATGGCTTGTTGTCATTTTATTTGAATATGACAGCCCAGTTAACATGTGGCATTCTCAGGCCACATCTGAACTATAAGGTCAATACTATAAACTTTCTATGGGCCACATCTGGTCCACACCAGTTCCTCCTTCAATTTACACACTGTGGGCCACATCTGGGCCAGAACCATTCATTTAACAATCTCTGGGCCAAACTAATAATTTCTACTCATAAAAGTGCATGGGCCAGATCTGGCCTGCACCCATTAGTTCTGCTCACTTTATGGTTTGTGGGCCAGATCAGGGCAGAGGACCCAGGTGTATACTGGGCCAGAACTAATTCAAGTATGTGGCCCACAAGTGGGCCAGACAAATTTTGCTAAAATTATTTTAAATGACAATAAATCAGATGTTACAACAGTCAGATGGAACAGACTGTTTATTGAACGTCCCTCATTTTCTCGCTGAAGCTGCGTATGGAAATACACTTTCTACAGCAAATCTCAAGGGGATAGTACATGATCACACAAACACACAGGGCAAAGTTACTTTATGGGTCTGTTCCAAAACTTAGTGAGCTGCCTCACTGTCTACTGCCTACATAGGCAGCTGTCTCCATTGGCAGCATCCTTACTGAAATGATGCCTCATAAGAGAGTGATTTGGAACGCTCTATATAGGCGGCAGCTCCGTGCAACATTCAGATAGTGCTCCTCACGCAAAGCGCACGGGATACTCGACTCGCAACTGATTTCAATACAGGTGACATGAGGGAAACGACGCAATCCTCTAATGAGCGTAAATACACACAGCACACGGTAAAACAGTCGGTTTGGTATCATATTAAATGGTTTTTATCGATACTTTTCAGTATTGAATGGATTCTATGAATATTTATAATCAAAATTTCTCTCGCTTTGTCCGCCATCTTGGATTTATTTTTCCGCCTAGAATCTGTCCAAAACAAGATATCTTAATAGGCAGCATAATTAAAATGACAAGCTTTTGGAACAGCCTTCACTATGATGTCTTAAAATGCTGCCTCCGGAGAACGCTCACTAGGTGTTGGAACAGACCCATAAATCGCATCAAAATTCAGTCTATTACCATTTTTTATGTTCACGCACTCACGCAGTACTTTGTTGTTATTTCGTCGATCTCCATGTGACAGGGAAGCGGAGAGAAAGTCAAAATAAGCCTGTGTGTGTGTCTATCAACATTTTTCCTGAGCAACCACTGGGTGGCACCATGGTGATTCTAGATGCCCGTTTTCTGATTCTGGTCTCGAGACACTTTAAAAACTATCAAAACGAGCGACCCAGACGGAGAACAACAACCATTTACGTTTTTTTAGAGTAAAAATTCATTTGTGCTGTTGTTGGCTGTCATAAATAAGAGTAATCAATGATATCAAGGTAACTAACCTCGAACCATCGCTTCATGACATCTACACACTCAGGTGAGGCACTGTCATTAAAAAAGGTCATCTCGACTCTGTAAAGTGTCGGCACTATACAGCCACATGTTTTTTGACCATTTTTACAAATGTAATACCTTAAACATTACATTACTGCTAAGCATATTCGCCAATGCAAGTGAAAACAATGAAGACCGGAAATTGAAAACAGCTGAATCGTGGAATACTTCCACGTTCACGAAAAAGGTGGACAGCAGTGTTGTAGTACTCGAGACTGGACTCGGTTTCGAGTCCGAGTCCAAGACCAATTTCCATGGTAATGGTCTTGTCATGGACTCGTCAGCAATTTGACTCGGACTTAACCCAGAGTCCAGTCAAGTCACTTTTCAAAAAATATACAGTGAAAAGCTTTGATCTGACAAATATTTTTGACTGATAATATCAGAGATCTTGACATCATGTCCCGCATTTCAATCTGCTGAATAGAATCAGATCTAGTGATGACCAGTTCACAAATAAATCATTCTACTGAGTCGGTTCTTTTCAGCGAATTGGCCAAACAGTTTAGTAAAAAGTTTTGAATCGATTGGCTATTCAGTCCGATTCGTTCTTTTGAGTAAGTGGATATTTACCTACAGTCAACAAAATACTTTTTTGAGAGGTAACTTTCCATTGGTGCTGTGTCTTGTTAATAAGGGGTTGTTTACATCAAATGCGTTGGTGCGTCCACCCATGCTGTTTTTCAGTTGTTTTTCTATACAAACATGCTAACCAGATGTCTTTGACCATTGCATTACGTATTGCTGTGTTTTTGGCGTCTCGTCCAGGAGTGCCAACATTTTTTTAAAGTACTTTTGTCAAGGTAAAAATAACATCAACTGTTTAAAACGTGTCTCGAGACACCTGTGTTATACTCTGATAGCACATGTACAACAACCAGACATCGATGTGATGTGTGTGTTTACATCTGGAAGACGTTTATTTTACGTTGTTTGCTCAGCTGCAATACGTCTATAAGACGAGTATGTCTCGGATGTTAATAAGACATTCCACAGACATTTTTGATTTAGAAATGATTGTAAAGCTGATCTTTTTAAGATGTTTAGCAGATGTTAGATGCTGTCCAGATGAAAAGATCTAAAACAGACATCTCCGAGATGCATGTGTGCAATCTGGGTTCATTGCACTGTGTCGGTCTGAACGGCTTCTAGTCTTTTAGTAATGCTTTAGCCGTTAGTTACACAAATGCTACAAATACTGAAGAAAATGTACTCCGTGCGTACTCCGAAATGAAATCTTGCATGCAAAAGCAGAAATGCTTACTTGACTTACAACGAATGAAATTCAGTAGTGCAATTGAGGAAATTGTTAACAAATTGAATGTAAACGTTTATATCATTTTCTGCGTAAACATTGTCATATTTAATACATTACTGTTTGTTTTTAGGTCCATTTTAGTTATTGTACAATTATACTGTATTTTGTAAAGCAGAAATGTTAAATGTTAAAATAATAAATGAGGTTTATTTAATATATGCACCTATAGTTCTTTAAACTATTTAATACATTCATAAAAAACTCTTGTCTTAGACTCAGCCTTTACTGGTCTTGGTCTTGATTCGTACTCAACCCTCTTCTGGTCTTGGTCTTGACTCGAACTCAACCTACTCTGATCTTGGACTGGACTTAGACTCGGATGAGCTGGTCTCGACTACAACACTGGTCTAAAGAGCTCCGTTAGAAGAGAACAAGACCTCAAACACAACATTCCGTAGGTCTGTTACATCCTCTGTGAAAATAAAGATGTTTTGAACTGGCTGGTATCACCCCGGCTTTAATATACTGTTATGAGAAGTGTGTCGTCGCGTGTCGCAACGTCGCATCACGTCTGGTTAGGACACGGCGTGACAATGGGAATTAGTTTTCTTTCACGGTTTCTTTCATCAGGATGTGGTATATGCAATAAGATCATAGTAACCAAAGGTAAAAGTAAAACCATGATAACATGGACAGCAACCATATAACAAATTATGCCATTTTTCATAAGAAGAACACATCCCGAATTTAAATTGTATTCCCTCACTACTCTGATTTATTCATACACTGATTGAAAGCCTTAGCTACAATTTCTGTCTGTTGATGGTATAGATTTCTCCTTTATTCCTTTTCAATGCTGTTTAGAATTTTGGGGCCATTTAATATGATTTTAAACTAGTTTAATCATTGACACATTATGGGCTTTCATAGTGGTTTTAAACAAATAATCAATGGCGAATCCGCGACCCAGGATGCACTTCTCACAGCGTCTGAGCGCTCGAGACCAGTCCACATGTAAACACACGTGCTCTGCACTGTCTGTCCATTGATCCTTGAGCCACACTGACTGATCCGGGTAGAGTTGTTTCCTTTTGCGCTTTGAAAGTTTGCCATTTGATATTTCTCATTCGCAAAAAAAACGACAGCGTACAATTACACCAGTGCGATCTCTTGCAAAGTTTAATCGCACTGTTAGGAAAAATGGTAGTCACAGTCTGGAGCCCTGTATAGCACAAGTCAGAACAGAGTGAAGGTCTGTCCTAGTATGTTTGTCAAGCCAACATCAATGGACTGAGACCCATTTAAAGCTAAAGTGGAATTTCAGTTCACTTTCAAGGTCAGGGACAGTGTGAACGCAAAGGGAACTCTGTCCTATTTCATCCAATTCACTTTTTGGTCCCTTTAAAGAGATCTGAATCAGCTTCTTTTAAAGAAGACTCAAGTGTGAAAATGTTCTTGCAAATATACAATCAAACAGATATTACAGGTATCTCTTTCTCACCTTCCTCTTCCCAGGGGCTCTTGCGTAATGAGTCACAGTCAGACCGGCATGGCGACACAGGTGGCAAATTTGGCGCAACGCTACACACGACCACGCCCCTTCGGTTGGTTCCGCCTAGTATCCGTGGTGACTCCGATGGATGGAAAGTGCTCATTTCCGTCAGCTCCAGGCCTCTGCCATCTCCCGCCCGTTTCTCAAGGGTTCCCCGGGCATCTCCGGGAAAACACGGCGTGTACGCCATGGGTCTGACGGGAACCTGAGGTGGGCCGGTCAGACTTCCATCCGTGTACAAGCTGATTGGCTCTCCAATGGCGCAGCGCAGCGGGTAATGCCCGCTGTTGGCTTTGTGCAACAGGGCAGCCGTAGCCGGATCCTGAATCATGGAGAGGTTATTCCGCGAATAGCTCTTCTGGAAAACCTTCTTCCGGAAGGCGATGAACAGGAGTATGAGAATGAGGATAAGGAAGAGCACGACTGCGATGCCGATAAGCTCCTCCTTCCCCACATAGGCGTGGCCAGCCTGCATATCAGGAACCAGCACGGGGCGAACAGAACAAGCACTCCCCACAAAACCCAGCGTGCAGTTGCAGTAGAACGAGCCGAAAGTGTTGACGCACATGCCGCCATTCTCACACAGCTCGCGTTCACACTCATTTACGTCCTCTTCACAACTGCAGGGGAGAAATAAACAAACACACGTTATAGTCTCCCCTTGGGTTTTTATCACATCATTTCAGTGTCTTTGCCCAGCTATAAATTTTATTGGCAGAAATTAATCAGTCTACAAATGGACTGAAAAGGCTGGCAAAAGGGGTGTAGCAACCATTATGTTGGCTTTAAAAAAATATTACCCAAAAATACCATAGCCTAACATGTTTCCATCCAATCAAAACTAAGTAAAAACAAGTCCTGCTCTACACTAGTTTTCACAGAATTTTCTGTTGTACTCAGAAATGCATATTATGGAAGTTAAATGCATAGCAAAGACCTTTTCAAAATGTTCAAAGAAGTAAAGACAGCACATTTTCTTTACTGTAGTTGTGTGAGAGGACTTGTTAAAAGAGTGTGCTTTGGATTTGGTGTATGAATAAAGACATGTTGTGTGTGCATAACAGGCACGCTTGTGTCTGTGTCAAGCCTAGAGTGTTAAATGACCAAATAAGAGTGTTTCTGTGGTCTGCGATGAATTACATTAGCATAACCCATGAGAGACTGCAGCATTATAATCTCCTCCATGCAGAGAAAGAGAAACAGAGGATGAAAGATTTGTTCAAGAAACTGATGCTGCTCAAAAGTGGATATACTGATGCCACCATCTTGTGGCCACAGACTGTAATAAAGTCCTCTCACTACATTCTGTATATCACATACACAGCACTCAATACTTGTTTACTAACCTATATATATATATATATATATATATATATATATATATATATATATATATATATATATATAAAAAAAATGTTTACATACAACAACTTACTTTGCAACCAAGAAAAAAATAGATAATGTTGCATGTCCTGTTAACTGCTTCTAAATTTAGTTTGAGCTTTTAGCTTTTACAAACCATATGAAAGTAAATACATTTTAATATGTGCAAAAATATTAAACACGCTTTTTACATTTCTAATGCTAATATGACATTAATATTACCCATATACTGTATATTTATTATATATTAGGGCTGCACGATTATGAAAACCATAATTGCCAATTGTTTCCTTTGATATTGTAATTGCAATTATTCATTTCGATTAATAGATTTTACATTAAAATACTTATTTTGTGTGGAGCAGTTGCATGCCATATCCTTTATATAGGCTATGCATCCAAACAATTAATTGCTTTAATATTTTAATTAAAACAAAAAGTGTTATTCACATTTTGAATAAAATGTACACTGTATAATTTAGTTAGTGAGCATTACTGATATGCCTTTAGACTAATTTAAATGCATCAGATTTGCATTTTTATTCATGCACACAATGGTCAAAAAAAAATTTAAAAACAAATTATAAAAAATAAATACATTTATAAATAGAAAATTTTGTCACAATGAGAGTACACCTAAATTAAATGCTGTAATTGACACTTTTCACGATTATATAATTGCAACAGCTTTTATTGTAATCTTGATTATTTTTCGATTAATCGTGCAGCCCTATCATATATATATATATATATATATATATATATATATATAGATAGATAGATAGATAGATAGATAGATAGATAGATAGTGTGTGTGTGTGTGTGTGTGTGTGTGTGTGTGTGTGTGTGTGTATATATATATATAATGCAATAAATTCTTTAAAACATTATGCGTTTTAAACATGTTGTCATCTTGAATGCTAAAATGTAAATGTAAAACAATCATGACAAAAAAGAACTCTGATATTGGGGAAAAAAAATGGGGCTCTATCTATAAAAGTAAAAGCTAACTAAAAAATATATTGTTGGTAAACTAACGTTGCGCCTGCATATCCTCTCTTGCAGCTGCAGATGAAGGCGCTTCCGATGGGTTTACATATGCCGCCATTCTGACACGGGTTTGGCACACACACACTGATTTCTGTCTCACAGCGCACTCCAGTGTACAGAGCACTGCAACTGCAGGAAAAACCTGAAAGAGGGAGACACAAGCTTGCATTGTTCATGAACTGCAAAACAACTGCTGTGACACACACTCACACACCATTGGGAAATCACATGGAAAATGTCAGCGAGCAAACAGTACACTGGTTTTGTCAGTGCTACCCACAAACAAACAGACACTAGTGCAAACACTCAAGCACAGGCGACCTTTACAAAGAGGTTGAGTACAGCAGAAACCACAATTCTCAGAACACAGTGCTCCATTCAGCCAGTGCCAGTGAAAGACAGTGATAGAGAGAGGTGACTGCAGTAAGAGAGAGAAGAGACAAGCTGAGATGAAATGAGAAACAAATTTGATGAAATGAGGAGATAAGACATGATGAAAAGATTAGACAAGACAATAAAAGAAGAGAAGAGACAAGACGAGAAGGCACCGGACAAGAAGAGAAAACAAGAGATGAGATGAGAGTAGAAGAAAATAGACAAGATAAAAGAACAGATGAGTTGTGAAGAGAAGAGATGAGAAATGAGATGAGAAGACAAAGGCTAAGAGAAGAAATAAGAAGACAAAAAGAGAAGAAACAAAAAGAGATGATATGAGACGAGGAGATTTACTAATGAGAGAAGAGATAAGATGAGGAGCGAATAGATGAGAAAAGACGAGACAAGAAGAAGAGAGATAAGAAAAATGAAACAAGGAGAGAAGAGACAAAAAGAGACAAGACAAGAAGTCAAGCGACAAGTGATGAGATAAGACAAGAGAACAACACAAAATGAGAAAAGACAAGACACAATGAGAATATAAGAGACAAGACAATCACAACCAGTAGAGACTCAATCAGAAGAGATGAAATGAGAAGAGACAATTCAAGACGAGAAGATTCTGTAATGAAAAGGACAAGACAAAATGAGAAGAGACCAGACAAAAAGAGACAAGACAAAAAAGAGACAAGACAAAACAAGATTGAGACAAAACGAGACAACATAATACAAATCAAGATATGTGATGAGAAAAGAGGACAAGACAAAAAAAGAAGAGACGAGACAAGATGAAAGGAGACGAAACGAGACAAGACGAAACGAGACAAGACAAAACAAGATTGAGACAAAACGAGAATACAATACGAGAAGATCTGTGATGAGAAAAGAGGACAAGACAAAAAAAGAAGAGACGAGACAAGATGAAAGGAGACGAAACAAGACAAGACAATTTAAGACAAGAAGAGACAAAACAATACAAGATAAGACGATACGCGACGAGAACAAGATAAGAATAGATGAAACAAGACAAGACAATACACAACGAGCAGAGACTCAGTGAGAAGAGAAGTGATACAATGAGACAAGACAGTTCAAGGTGAGAAAGATATGCAATGAGTAGAGGACATGAAAAAACTAGAAGAGATGAGACAAAATTAGATGAAAGGAGATGAAACGAGACAAGACAATACGGGACAAGACAAAACGAGAATACAATACAAGACGAGAAGATCTGTGATGAGAAAAGAGGACAAGACAAAAAAAGAAGAGACAAGACAAGATGAAAGGAGACGAAACGAGACAAGACAATATGAGACAAGACAAAACAAGATTGAGACAAAACGAGAATACAATACAAGACGAGAAGATCTGTGATGAGAAAAGAGGACAAGACAAAACAAGAAGAGACGAGACAAGACGATACAAGATGAGAAGAGACAAAACAATACAAGATGAGAAGAGTTGCGATGAGAACAGGATAAGACGAGAAGAGAAGAGACAAAAAGAGACAAGATGATACAAGACGAGATGAAATGAGACAATACACAATGAGCAGGGACTCAGGTGAACTGAGACAAGATGTGAAGATATGGGATGAGAGTAGAAGAAAATAGACAAGATGAAAGAAGAGACGAGTTGTGAAGAAAAGAGATGAGAATTGAGATGAGAAGACAAAAGCTAAGACAAAAAGAGAAGAAACAAAAAGAGATGACATGAGATTAGATTTACTAATGAGAGATGAGACAAGAAGAGGAGAGATGAGAAAAATGAAATAAGGAGAGAAGAGACAAAAAGAGACAGCACCATGCACTTGATTTTGAAACATTTAGAGGATCATAGAGATTATGCTCGTTTACTTTTTATCGATTTTAGCTCTGCTTTTAACATTATTCAACCCCACTTGTTAATTAAAAAGATGGAGCAGTTGAGTGTAAACCCATCTATTATTAAATGGTATTTTTCTTTTTTAACTGATAGAACTCAGTGTGTGAAAGTAAATAACTGTCATATTTATATATTAGTACAGGGGTCCCGCAAGGCTGTGTTAGTCCACCAATTCTTTTTACACTTTTTACAAATGAGTGCTCAAGTAAGCATTCACAAAACTACATTTTTAAATATTCAGATGACACAGCTATTTTAAGTTTACTTTATGCGCAGGACAATATTAGCACTATCTACCAGTCAGAAATAAGCCGGTTTGTTGACTGGTGTGATAACAATAAGTTAACAATAAACACAAAGAAAACTGAGGAGAAAATGTATAGGTGACCATCGTCTAGTGGTTATACATGACCAACACATTATTCAAACGCAGACTTATAAGTATTTGGGCGTTTATATAGATAGTTCATTTACTTGGAAAACACATATTGAATGGGTTTGCACCTGTCTGAACCAGAGATTGTACTTTTTATGCAGACTACATCTTTATGGGGATAACAAGGATATTATGTTGTTTTTTACAAAGCATTTTTTAGAAATTATTGTCAGGTTTGGGAACTTAACCATACAGCTCAAATCTAAATTGGTGCACCTGGTAATGACAGCAATGAAAATGGTTGGGCAGGAAGAACATCTTAATCTTCAGGGTTTATATGAGCAATGTATTCTTAATCAGGTGCAGAAGATCTTAGGCGTTCCATTTTGCAAATTAAATCGATACAAGAATTCATTTGTACTTGTATCTGTGCGAATGTTTAATAGCAGTTTAGCTTGATGATATGTTATTATTTGCATTAAATTATATGTACTATTTGTGTGTCTGTGTGGTAATGTTTGATGCTTTTGTGAAGTGTTTTTTCTTATTTTGTCTTGCAGCAACATGAAGTCCACAACAAATTTCCCTTCGGGGACAATAAAGTATTCTTTACTTTACTTTACAAGAAGTCAAGCAACAAGTGATGAGTTACGACAAGAGAACAACACAAAATGAGAAAAGACAAGACAAAAAGAGACAAGAGGAGACAAAACAAGACAAGAAAATACAAGACAAGAAGAGACATGACAAAATAAGACAATACAAAACAAGATTGAGACAAAACAAGACAACATAATACAAATCAAGATATGTGAGGAGAAAATAGGACAAGCCAAACAAGGAGACGAAACAAGACAAGATGAGAAGAGACAAAACAATACAAGATGAGAAGAGGCAAAGAGAAGAGAACAAGATTAGAAGAGGTGAGACAAAATGAGACAAGATAATACAAGACAAGAATAGATGAAACAAGACAAGACAATACACAACGAGAAGAGACTCAATGAGAAGAGAAGTGATAAAATGAGACGACAATTCAAGGCAAGAAAATACGTGATGAGAAGAAAAAAACGAGAAGAGACGAGACAAAATGAGACGAAAGGAGATGAAACGAGACAAGACAATTCAAGGCGAGAAGATACGTGATGAGAAGAAAAAAATGAGAAGAGATGAGACGAAAGGAGATGAAACGAGACAAGACAATACAAGAGACAAAATGAGAATACAATACAAGACGAGAAGATCCGTCATGAGAAAGAGGACAAGACAAAACAAGAAGAGATGAGACAAGACAATACAAGACGAGAAGAGACAAAACAATACAAGATGAGAAGAGTTGCAATGAGAACAGGATAAGACAAGAAGAGACAAAATGAGACAAGATGATACAAGACAAGAAGAGATGAAATGAGACAATACACAATGAGCAGAGACTCAATGAGAAGAGAAGTGATGAAATGAGACAAGACGAGAAGATAATTAAAGAGAAGGACAAGACAAAATGAGAAGAGACGAGACAAAATGAGATGAGATGAAATGAGACAAGACAATACAAGACAAGAAAAGACAAGACAAAATGAGACAAGACAATAAAAGATGAGACGATGCGTGTAATAACGTCAAAAAAAACATTATTACATTTATATAACATTCAAAACATTATCCAAACAATTTAATCGCTTTATCAAAGAAAAAAGAAAAACACACACATACCAAAATTAGGTAAACAATATAATAAGGGTAGACTCAAAATCACATTTACCTTAAAAAACAAACCAAAAAAAAACAACAACACTTCAACCATGATGAGAAGAGGAAAAGACAAAACAACAAGAGTCGAGACAAGATGATACAAGACGAGAGGAGATGAAACGAGAAAAGACAATTCAAGACGAGAAGAGAAAAAACAATACAAGATGAGAAGAGATGCGATGAGAAGAGGACTAGACAAGAAGAGACGAGACAAAACAAGACAAAATGATACAAGACAAGAAGAGATGAAACGAGACCAGACAATACACAATGAGCAGAGACTCGATGAGAAGAGAAGTGATGACAATTCAAGACGAGCAGGTACGTTATGACAAAAGGACAAGACAAAACAAGAAGAAATGAGACAAGACAATGCAAGATGAGAATAGACAAAACAATACAAGATGAGAAGATACGTGATCAGAAAAGAGGACAAGACAACACCAAACAAGAGAGGAGACAAGACAATACAATACGAGAGAAGACGAAATGAGACAAGATGAAAAGAGATTAAATGAGACAAGACAATACAAAATCAGAATCAGAATGAGCTTTATTGCCAAGGATTCTTTTTTGATGATAGGAGAAACAAGCAAGCAAGTGCACACAGAACATTACAGTGAGACAGAATATAAAACAAGGTAAGAGTATAAACAGACATACAAAAAAACAGGACATATAACATAGAATGGCGTAAGTACATGTGCAAGTGGTAATATATGTGCAAGGTAGGGGTATGTACAGTTACTGAATTAAATATGAGTGAACTTACAAATGTGCATGACACATTTATACATTACTGCACTATAGGGGAGTCCTGAAGCAGCTTAATTGTTCATGAGAAAAATGGCCTGAGGATAAAAACTGTTCTTGTGCCTGGATGTCCTGGCACTCAGCGCTCTGTAGCGCCGGCCAGAGGGCAACAGTTCAAAGAGGGAGTGGGCAGGGTGTGTGGGGTCCAGAGTGATTCTACCTGCACGTTTCCTCACTCTGGAGACGTACAGGTCTTGGAGGGTGGGCTGGAGGGCACCAATAATCCTCTCAGCAGTCCTGACTGTCCGCTGTAGTTTCCTTCTGTCTGATTTGGTGGCTGAACCAAACCAGACAGTTATAGATGTACACAGGACAGACTCACTGACAGCCAAGTAGAACTGTGTCAGCAGCTCCAGTGGCAGGTTGAACTTTCTCAGCTGGCAAAGGAAGTACAACCTCTGCTGAGCCTTCTTCACGATGGAGTCTATGTGGGTGTCCCACTTCAGGTCCCGAGAGATGGTAGAGCCCACTATCACCTCCACTATTTTGAGCGTGTTCAGCTCAAGGTTGTTGTGACTGCACCAGACAGCCAGCTGTTTAACCTCCCGTCTGTATGCAGACCCGTCACCATCAACTCAAAAACGAGAAGAGGCGCAATGAGAAGAGGACAAGACAAAAAGTGACGAGACAAGGCGAGAAGGGAGAGAAAACAAGACACAAGATGAGTGGGATGAGAGTATATGAGAAAAGACGACACGAAAGAAGAGATTTGAAGGGATAAGATGAGAGATAAGACGAGAAGCCAAAAGGCAAGAGAAGAAAAGAGAATTGAAGAGATGAAAAGAGAAGAGACGACACAAGAAGAGAAGAGATGGAGAGCATTTGTAAAGCAGGAACACAGCTGATTTAATCATCATTAATGGTCATTTGTTCTCCACCAGACTTGGCAGTTCTGAATTAAAGCTTCCATTTACCAGACAGAAGCTGAGGTGGTTTGACTTGAGCCAAAACTGAGCAAAGCTTATTAACAGAGTAATTACATCACAGTATGAGACTAATTTGAAAGTAATTGAAGGAACCAGGAGGATTAATAATAAAATTAAGATTAATCATGTAGAAATCCTAAAAACAGACATTTCTAGAAGGCTAAGCACGCACACACCCACTCACCTCCAGATGGAAGGCTGATGCAGGTGGCGCCATTGAGACAGGGCTGGGCAGCACACGCGTCGGGATAGAGAACGCATCCCAGTTTAAGATCCGTCAATCCCACCACCTCTGCGTACGGGCTTCGTTTGTTCTGCAGCGGAAGTTCATTGTCGTTCAGAACAACGGAGTCCAGACAACCCTGAAAGCCGTTACTGACCCGCGGGCCTTTGTGTTCTGTCAGGCTCCGGGCGTCTGGAGGCAACACCTGCGCCCCAAAGTATACAGACAAATCTGCTCCTAAAGGACGGAATTTAGGTGTAGCTAGACGACGTTCTACGTTTGTGTCATCTAATGACAGGCTGCTGTAGTTTCCTCGTAACTCTAGGGCCACGTGATGCCAGAATCCATCGTTTATTGGTCGGCCGGAGATTCCAATGCTCCTGGGACTGTTGCCACAATCCAACTGGAACCAGAGCTTTCCCTCCTCAATCTGTCATAAATACAAAGAGGTGGGGCTTACTGACATTTAGAATTGGCTTGATTTTCATGTACTGAAGAAGGACAACAGACAGGAGCCCAGGGGTGATATATTTAAGGGATAATGTACAGCCAGCTGGTTGTTATCATAAAAATAAACCCTGACAGGGTGATCAGGACCCCGCGTCAGGTTCCTGTTCACCCTGTCAGGATTTATTTAGCGAAAACATCCGGCTTGCTCTACATTATCCCAGGATAAGAAGGGTGTGTAACAAGTTGGGGAAAAAAATCAGAATTGAAGAAATGGCTCACTTTCAATTCATTAATAGAAATCTGAATTTTGAATTTGAATGTAAGGAAGGGAAATTTATAGGTCTGCAATTCAAAGATATTTACATTTATGCATTTGGCAGATGCTTTTATCCAAAGCGATTTACAGTGTACTTATTACAGGGACAATACCCCCAGAGCAACCTGGAGTTAAGTACCTTGCTCAAGGACACAATGGTGGTGGCTGTGGGGATCGAACCAGCAACCTTCTGCTTCTACCAGTTAGGCGCTTTAGCCCACTACACCACCACCACTCACAGATATTCAACTACACCACAACCACTCACAGATATTCAACAGAGTCGGACAACAGTGTAATTTTCATTAGTCCAAACACAAGTTTACCATTAATTTTCCATAATTATGCCTATTTATTCCCTGATATGCAGAATAATAATAATTTTTCTTTCTTCAACTTTCTCTCTTTCCTTTCTATTTGACATTTCTATAAGTTCAAAACTGTCAAAACAATTAACAGCTGTCAAAACAGATTTTAATTATGTGATCTGGCAAAAAAATGTCCACAACATTGATGTTAAATAACTTTACAAAAATAAATATTGACAAAATCAAAAACGTTTTCAATCTTATAAGTCTACTTTATGTTGTTTGGCTCCATTTTGAAGACTTTAATTAATTTAAATTAAATTCTTTGATTAAAATGAATTTAATGAAATGTATTTCTATGAATACGCAATTCATTTCTTTGAAATGGATTCCATTTTAATTCTACTTCCATATACTCAAATTCAATTCTGCATGCTGTTTGCTACCTTAGGAATTAAATTAGACTTTAAAAGGTATTCTCAATTCAATTCAAAATGGTGCACAACCACGGTGTGTAAATGTGTTAGTATGTTTTATTGAGTGTAAATATGACAGCGGTACCTTCAGTACAGTGCAGGGGTCAGCATGTGTGTACATGATGATTCCTTTACTCTGCAGAGTTCTGATCCGGAGAGCTAACTTCATCTCTCCACTTCTGTCTGCATCTGTCACTCTGTACTTTATATAACTATTCCCAGAGAAACTCAGAGAGGTGTGTCCTGAAACAAACACATACACACAGGTTGGTCATTGTCAGTGTCAAAATCGAAAAACAAAGACACACAGTGTGACACATTTGGAGAGGCTTCATCCAGAGGTTAGTATTTACCTGCACACTCTCCCAGTTTACCCAGGGGACACTGACATGCATAAGGCCCCCTGCTGCTGTCCATGCCGACACACTGCATGTCCCCAGGACATTTCATCTCGGCACAAACCTCCGAGGCTGCAGAACAACTCCCATCTGAGATAAAAGAGAAATTACTGTTGTTGCTTAGTGTATAAGACCATGTCCTAACTGCTGCATGAGGTGACACAATCACAACAAATGAAGACACTTTCTCAGCCATCCTGGTCCCAGAAGTATTTTTTCCATTGAGATTGCACAAAAATCCTTCTAAAAAGAGTTCTAAGACATGAACCAAACCAACCAGCTCTTAGATGAATTACAACATTACAAACTTTCATTTGAAGCAAAACATTTTTTTTTTTTTCTTTTTCTCCCAATTTGGAATGCCCAATTTCCCAATGTGCTTTTAAGTCCTCGTGGTCGCATAGTCCCAGCTGCCTCCGCGTCTGAGACCGTCAACCCGCGCATCTTATTACGTGGCTTGTTGAGCGCGTCGCCACAGAGACATAGCGCGTGTGGAGGCTTCACGCCATCCACCGCGGCATCACCACACGAGACCCACAGAGAACGAACCACATTATAGCGATCACGAGGAGGTTAACCCATGTGACTCTACCCTCCCTTGCAACCGGGCCAATTTGGTTGCTTAGGAGACTGCTTTGGTTGCTGGAGTCACTCAGCACACCCTGGGATTCAAACTAGCGAACTCCAGGGATGGTAGCCAGCGTCTTTACCACTGAGCTACCCAGGCCCCAAAGCAAAAACTTTTTTGAATATGGGACAAAAAACAAAACACTGAACTACAATCCCATGAGGCATTGTGACTTGATAAAAATAAAAATATGTAAAAATATAAAACTGTTGATTTTAAAGTTGTTGATTGCAAGTATGTTGTTTTCAATATACTAAAGTACATTGCAAAATACTTATAAGTAGTTTAAGAGTGCAGTGAGAGCGGCTAGTTGCGTCATTCACAATATGTAATGAAAGTGGGCGGTCACTGCAGAGATCTTCTGGCGCACTTTGTTGGCCGCGATTCACTGATTGGTGGATTGTTTTCCTGTAGTATCATGTATTAATTCACAAGGAATTCCGATATTATATAAATATTCCCGGTTCAATTCAAGTTAACCTCAATCGACAGCATTTGTGGCATAACGTTGATTACCACAAAAAAAAAAAAAAAAAAAAAAATGCAAAAAAACGAGGTTACAGTGAGGCACTCACAATGGAAGTGAATGGGGCAAATTTTTTGATGGTTTAAAGGCAGAAACGTGAAGCTTACACGTTTAAAAGAACTTACAGGGTTCGTACAGCTTTTTAAGAGTGAAATTCAAGCACTTTCAAGCATTTTCTAGGTAATCATCTTTTTCAAGCACATCGATACTTTAAATATTATCCAATTCTAAACGTTACTTGAAAAAATGTAATCATAAAGAAGCATCCTCTGTGATTTCAAACACTGCCCAATCTATAAAAATTTAAGTTTTAAGAATTCCTTTAGGGCTGGACAATTAATCAAAAAACTAATCGCGATTACGATTAAAGCTGCCACGATTATGTAATCGTGAAAACTGATGATTACAGAGTTCAATTTAAGTCTGCTCCTGTTGCGTCAATGGTTTCTATTTACAACGTGTTTTTGCAGCGGTTGACTATTCTAACCAATCACTAACATGTCCGTTGAGCAATGAAACCACAATGGCCAATCTGAACCGCTTAAATTAGTCCTCTGTACTATCAGTAATGACAACTGATCCTAATGCGCAAGTTTTAAACTGTCTGAATGCCCAGATGCTTGCTTTATGTTCCACCTCTGTTTGCGGTGGCACACGAAAATTAATACTGAAAAAACATCACCTGACACTCGAAAAGAAGCTGTAGAACAAGAGCGAAAAGCATTTTGGAATTATTTTGGATTCATTGCATATTGCGCCTCCCGCTTTGAACGTAGATGTTTAGTACACTGCAAATTAGCAACACGACAAAACTAAAATGCTCCCGTTCTAATCAAGGCACAGACGTGGTGTAAATAATTGATTTATTACGCTGATTAGACAGCTTCATTTTTAATGAGAGCATTCGCGAGAGTGCAGAACTTTGTGCGGAGCGTCATTGAGCTCGCATTGAAATGCAGGTTGAAACCTGCAGTGAGTGACAGCAGTCATTGTAATGGGAGAGTTTGTCATGTTGCTCGATTTCTGTGTACAATTTATTAAAAATGTAATCACAGTTTTGTCATGTTAATAAGTAGGCCAATGTGAATTTGATTTGTACAAAATAGCAATTAAGTAATTCAGCTTAACTGTTCTAAGTTTGTTTTGGAGGTGCAGCCAACATAAAGAATATGGCATGAATAGTATATTTCAGGAATCACCGTCATTGTTATCGTGTCTGCTCTAATGAGACCCATTTGCCACACAGCTGGTATTAGTAGATTTAACATTTTCACGAATCGCACAAACTCCGATTGCAAATGACTGTTTTTAATTTCCAAAGTGCAACCACTGAGGCCAAAAATGATCTAATGATGATCTTACATGAACAAGATCACCATTGAAGATCTAACGGGAGGAATGTTCCCGTCTTGCCACTAGGGCTTACTGAACGCAGTAAGTTCAAGTTCAAGTTCTTTTATTTATATAGCACATTTAAAAACAGCATCAAGGCTGACCAAAGTGCTGTACAATACAAAATTATAAAAACACACGATTCAAGAACAGGACATTATATACTATTAAAAGCCAGTGAAAAGAGATGAGTTTTAAGAGAATATTTAAAGACAGATATTGAAGGTGACAATCTGATACTGATAGGCAAACTATTCCATAAAATAGGACCCACAACCGAAAAGGCTCTCCCTCCTCTGTGCTTTAGCCTCGAGCGTGGGACATCGAGGAGATATAGATCACTGGATCTCAGACTTCTAGGTGGATTGTAAGGATGTAGTAAGTCTGACAAGTAACTTGGAGCTTGGTTGTGTAACAATTTATAAACAAACAAGAGAATTTTAAAATCAATTCTATCTTGAACCGGCAGCCAGTGAAGTGATTTTAAAATGGGGGTAACATGATCATACTTCCGACCTCCTTTGAGAAATTTTGCTGCTGCATTTTGGACTAATTGGAGTCAAGCAATTAGAGATTTGGAAATCCCACAATAGAGAGAATTACAGTAGTCCAGATGAGAAGTGATGAAGGCATGAACTGCTATCTCTAACGTTTTCTCTGACAAAAAGGGTTTAACTTTAGAGAGTAGACGTAGCTGAAAGAAACTGGAAACTATGACAGCACTAATATGTTTGTCTAATTTCAGCCGGCTATCAAACTGGACTCCCAGATTCCATACTTGAGGAGAGAGAAAAGCATTAAGGTTTCCGCAATCAGCATTACTGACATCAAAATTGTCTGTAGGACCAAAGACAATCACTTCTGTCTTATCTTCATTTAAAAATAAAACGTTTTTGGCTAGCCAAACTTTTATTTCCTCCAGGCAAGCTAGAGGAGATTGTATTGCAATGTGATCATTTCGTGTACCCGGTAAGTAGATTTGAGTGTCATCAGCATAGAAGTGGTAGGAGATACCATGCTTTCTGATAATGGAACCCAGAGGGAGCGTATATAGAGAAAAAAGTGTTGGTGCAAGAATAGAGCCCTGTGGCACACCACAGGTAAGGCGGGCCACAGAAGAGGTAAATTTGCCCAGCTTGACAGAGAACGTTCTATCAGTTAAATATGATTTAAACCATTTAAGAACATTCCCTTTTAAGCCCACACATGATTCTAGTCTGGAAAGCAGTATAGCATGATCAACAGTATCAAACGCTGAAGTCAGATCTATAAGAACTTAAAATCACAGTATCACCTGAATCTGTAGCTACTAAAATGTCATTTAAAACTCTAAGAAGAGCAGATTCTGTGCAATGTGAAGATTTAAAACCAGACTGAAAGGTTTCAAAAATGTGGTTGTTCTTTAGAAATACCTGAAGCTGCATTAGCACAATCTTTTCAATTTTTGGGAAATAAAGGGTAAGACAGAGATTGGTCAGAAATTATTTAAAACAGATGACGGCTCTAGTGAAGGCTTCTTGAGCAAAGGAGTGACAGCTGCAATATTTAGGCAGTCGGGATGGACCCTGTAAACAGACATTTATTCAAAAAGGACACCAGACCGGGACCTACTGAATCTGCTATTTGTTTGAAGTACTGAGGATGAATAATATCATGGGGGCAAAAGGAGGGTTTAAGACTGGCGGTTATTAACTTGGCCAATTTAAATCGGCTGTTAACAAGTTTGAATATTGAATATGTCATATTATTTACTGTACGTGGACTAATAATTTAAGCAGTAATTTAGCAATAATTAAATGTATTCTATACTATAGATATCCATTTAAAATAATTTTTATTTGGCCTAACATTAACAAACATTATTACAATATTTAATGCTTAAAAAATGCTTAAAAGAAACTGGAGCGCAGAAATCTGCTACTCTGAAAAACTGCACGGTTGCTTACTTTGTGACATCAAGGTAATATAATATTTTAATCAACATTAATAATCGCAATTACAATATCAAGGGCAATACTCAAAAATTATGATTTTTGCTATAAACGTGCAGCCCTAAATTCCTTTAAGCCCAAAGACAGCCAAGACTTAATACGATTACAACCAAAGTCGTGCATTAACACCGGTTATCTATAGGGCGTGAATTACCATAGGGGAAAACAAATCCTGGTTACTGTACTCACTTATTTCAAAGTGGAAAATGAAAAGAAATATCAAAAAGTTGGTGTAGGTGTGTTTTTTCCCCCACAAATTCTACAACTGATATTTTACCCACAGCTATTTGAATAAAGGCTAAAAGAAGAAAAAGTTATTCAGTGACAAGATATGAGATGCATGTGGAATATCACCTCTGAACATGCACATCCAGGGCTTGACATTAACACCTGCCAACCGGCCAAATGCAGGTAGAAATTGGCAGTGGCGGGTAACTCCGTCACCCTTACTAGCCACTTTGGCAGATGGCCGCAGCCGGATCTTGCATCCAGCGTTTTATAAGCAGTAAATATGCCTCTCATTTCTGACACACGCATCTCAGCAGGCAGAATGAGGCGGGGTTTCGCACGAACCGCCACAGTGTACATAAGCGTGCTCCAGAGATAGAACCAGAGCGAAACATGCGTGATTCAGTCGGGCTTCGATGTCGTGGCGGCCGGCAGAGACCACAAAACTTTCGTGACCCTTTTGAATTGTACAAAGAACGTTCTAGTTAAAAGCTCTATATGGAGGAAGTCGAACCTCTCAAACTGATACACAGCCCTGACATTATAAACCCCACTGACGAGGTAAAGAGGTAACAGTGCGCCCTGCATTAACATCGATTACAAGTTTTTAAAAATACACATCCAAACTAAAATGTTTTTACTGCAGTAACACTAACTATTAACTGGTACAGATGCATATTAAATCGATTAGGGCGAATCTACAGTATTGGATTATAAGAATAATGATTCTGTCAGCATTCAGTCACCTTTATCTTGATCTATACCCTTCCCAAAAAGACTTTCTTCCATTCATGTAAAATGATAAAATGAAAGTAAAAAATAGTGACTGAGTTTAATCTACCTAGCATCTCCATTTTATTATCCATTTTGTACTTCATGGAATTATTAACTGTGAATGTTGTAGTTAAAGGTTTCTAAACATGTTTAGGCTCTTTACTATTGTTGATTTTCTTAGGAAGACTATCTGTATTCTCCTAACCACAGTAATGTGGAGCCATCGATGGTCTTACCTGTGTCAATGACATTATCATTACAAATGCCACTGTTAAAAAAAATGGAAGAACAATAGTAAACTTTCATAAAGGCAAGTACACATTAAAATGGTTAAAGGGGTTATAATCTGGACTTCTATAGACCATTGGACAAATTATTGGAAATGTTTTCCTCCTGTTCTGTCCTACTGCAGTTAACTGGTCATGTTTGCCTTTAGATATTCTAAGAGATTACTTAAATCATCAGGCTTGTGTCCTGCTTAACACATATCATTATTGTTCAAATAAAATGTCCAAAACATATGCATGCAGTTACAGTCTCCAGTTAGTTTCATCACTTTTTGTAGGACGGTGAAAATACGGAGTGGCTAGTGAATTTGGAATACCACTAGCCACAGTTACCAGTTAGCCAAAAAGTTAATGTTAAGCCCTGTGCACACCTGCAGCTGAAATACATTTTTGTGTGGAGGGACTGTTCTCCCCCACACCAGTATAAGCTCCTTATTTACAATGTTGTGAAATGCCACCTCCTCCTCCTGTGCCCCAGTGTCACATTATTACAAGAATGTTTTGAATTACATGAAAATAAAGTGATGTAGTATGCACTTTGAGTTCTTAACACACGTTATAAGAAAAACGCACAACGCGCTGATAGCAAACCAAGCTCAGAGTTCTCAGAGGTTCTCCCGAGACGGATGGAGTTTGTATTGGCCGTTCGCTGTTTGCGAGCTGCTGAGACAGTTGAAAACAGTGGCCGTGCTTGGACCATTTTAATCCAGACTTTAAGTGCATCTATTTAATAAAATTGAAGCCTTTTAGGGGGGTTAATAAATCGCACTGGGCCATATTGCGATTTCGATTTTATTTTGATTAATTCAGCCCTAGATTTAACATATTGAATTTATCACATACGTTGACTTTCTGCCCTACTTAAGTATTCAAGTGATACTACTTATTAGGGGCCTATTGTATCCGTTAGTTTTCTTCTTCTTCTACTTCTGGCTGGGAGTCTATGGCAGCCCATAGAACCGTACATAGGAAAGTTATGAAATTTGCCACACTAATAGAGGACTCTCTCAACTATAACTGACCCAAATTTGGGGTCTCTAACTCCAGTGCCACCAACTGTTGAAAATGTCACTTATGTTTATGGTTATAACTTTTGAACCGTAAGGCCTAGAATCAAAATTCTTTTTTTTTTTCTTTGATTCCTTGGGTCATGGTGAATCTTTTAGAATACCATAAAAATGTTGCTATGCCCTTTTGTTTTCCGGGTATTTCGAATTTTCCAAAAAACCTACTTTTCAAACTCTTTGTCTCGTCTCATACTGATGACTCAACTTGTGCTGATAAGTGCCAAAATCCATGATGTCTTTTTTTTTCTTTGCATACTATGCCCTCCGCATAGTGATATTTTCTGTCTCCTCTTCCAGCCAGCTGTCATTGAAATGGCACTCCGGCATGTTGATGGAAGCAGGAGATGCAGGTATAATTTCTTTGGTGCCAATCTACCACAGTGGAGACGTGCAGAACTTCTGCAACATCAAAACAAGATGTGGAGCGGTGCACGTGCGCTCCCGTGTTTACGAGACACCACAAACATATCTATTTCAAATTCAAAATAATTTTAGATCTTTTATAACTGTCAACAACCCAAGGAAAAATCAAGAATTTCAAGGAACATATTCAAAATTCAAGCATATTTTCAAACCTTGAAAACCTAACTGGGAAAATCAAGCATTTTCACAACTTTCAAGACTCTGTACGAACCCTGCACTTAAATTAATTCTTCTGTTAAAACTTGTGTATTATTTGAGCTGTAAAGTTGATTATACTGTCATATTTTACAGTCTGGGTTTAAGGGTTTATGGTGTTATGTCATCATGGTAACAAAGTTGTAAAACTGGATATAACTTTACACAGAAAATGTTAGTAGAAGATTTTATCATAATGTTAACACGCATATTGTTTACGTCTTGTGGCAATGCTTTTGAAACAGTGAGTATTTTTAATGTTTACGGATTGGCCCCATTAACTTCCATTGTAAGTGCCTCACTGTTACCCAGATTTTTGCTTTTTTTAAAGAAGAGAAAAGTTTAAATTATTTTTGTAGTAATCAACATCATGCCACAAATGCTGCCGATGGAGCTTAACTTAAACTATATATTTAAACGAATATTTTTCTGATGACTTCAACAGAAGCATATAACATTGATTAACAACCTGGGAGCTCACGCTAGGTCTGTCTTTAAAGGTTTATAAGTTATAGTTAAAAGTCTATTCTCTTATGAAAAAAAAAAAATGTATGGGATTTTTACTTCCGGAACCCGAATGCTGCACTCTATAATAGGGAGTGGGATATAGGACCAATGAGATTCCACTGTGGGCGGGATTCGTTGAGGCTGCTCAGGACAAAAACTCACCGCTACACACACATCGTGTGTTCCTGTGGAACTTGGGTGACACAAAGCTGGTTTTGGTGGAGCTGTATGTAAGCAGACTGTGTGAGTCCAGCGTGATGGTTTGTTCACACCGAGCCTCCCTGCAGTCCAGACCCGAGCAGTTCTTATCCAAAACCGCCGACACTCTCAAAACCTGGTCTAACTGACGACGAGCCGAGCTCAGCTTCTGCGTCACGAACGCTGCCTTGTAGAACCCTCCCCCTTTTGGCATCTCCACGGCAACCAGCAGGTCCAGCTGCCCGGTGGATTCCACGGGCTGTACACTAAGCACATGCAGAGCGTCGGGGCGGGGCGTCGCCATGACGCTGGAAAGAACCCTTCGGACTGAGGGGAGGTGACGGGATACAAAGTCGTGAGGGGAGACGCGATCGAAACGGACTGTCACGGCGTCGTGGAGCATCTCGACAGAGGCCT
The DNA here is from genome assembly GCF_019703515.2 of Myxocyprinus asiaticus. Lineage (NCBI taxonomy): Eukaryota > Metazoa > Chordata > Actinopteri > Cypriniformes > Catostomidae > Myxocyprinus > Myxocyprinus asiaticus. The sequence goes on along the minus strand of NC_059374.1, from coordinate 39,094,424 downwards.
GCTCCACATGCACACTCACGGGAATGCTCACAGTGAAGCGGCCGTCTGTTACAGTAGCGTTAAGGGTGTAGCGACCCGCATCCAGTCCACTCAGAGCGATGATTCGGCCATCTTGAGGGCTCACCTGGAAGAAAGAGAGAGAGATGTCACAAATATATTATAAGGTTCCAATTTTTTTTTGACCAATCAAAACATTTCATAGGGATTGCACACACAAAAATCAATCTCTAGCCAATTAAATACATACTTCAACACTATGAACTGTTGCTGTATGGCGAAAGTTGTGTAGATTCCTCAAACATTGCTCAGTTTGTGTTCCATAGATAGAAATAACAGCATACAGGTTTGAATTTATATGAGTGTGAGTAAATAATGACAGAATATTTATTTTTGGGGTGAAGTATTCATTTGATATACAGCAATGTGAAGCAGAACTTTAAACCAATGAGATTTAACAGTGGGCAGGGCCTACTATTTCATGGAGTTTTACCACCTGGTTTGCACACTACTATGTGTCAAGCTGTCAAAACACAAATCTAATGGGAAACACACACTCATATACCTTGAAAAGGCTGCTTTGCTGGTGTGAATGGCCGTAGGTGAGTATATCAAAAGCGTCCTGGTCTGTTGCGTGTATCTGACCAATCACACCTCCCGGAAACTCATCCTCCATGGTTACGATGTGAATGTGCAAAGGCAATGCCACTGGCTTATGCATGCTCTCCTCTATTACACGCACCAAAACAGTCGCCGTCGACGACAAGGGCGGTCTACCTGAGTCACTGGCCTTTGGTGCAAAATTAGAGGTGAGTGATTTGTTCAACCAAGCATCAATCAAGTAACTGAACAATCAGGATTTATAGTCAGAAAAAAGCTTCTGAATAGCACCATTTGTAACACTAAATTGTTTGTGTAATTTAATTAATTTAATTGGAATGATAATATAACCATTATATAACCATAATATAACCGTTATTTAGATTTATCATTTAAAATATAAACATACTGTATACGGTAGCCCTGAAGTGCAAGTTGAAAAAAAAAAATGTCTTCATTATTTCTATTTTCTATGGTTTTCCCCATTTTTCATACTCCAAAAATATGGGAACACAATGGGCAAAATTTTTTATTTATTTTTTTTACATTTAATTTGTTTCATATTTCGTTCTCAAAATATTTCAATTTTTGCATTTTTTGTTATATTTATAATTTTTTATAATAAATTAATGCATATTGATAAATAATACATTAATTTATAAAATATTAATTATTATTTTTTCATATATTTTTAAGGATTATTTTTTCCCACTTTGCAGTTCAGGGTTTCTGTTAAAATGACATAAAAATGATATTTTTATGTATGATATTAATGTAGTGTGATATTAATGTAGTTAATATGATATGATATAAATATGATATTAATGTAGTGTATACATAAAAATGATATTTTTATGTAGTGTGCATATAACATTTATTTTACATTTATATATTTATAAAAAAAGAAAATAAATATTTGTTCAGTATTTCCTCACCTGCACGTGAATAATGTATTCAGTGCCTTCTGACCTACGAAACATCCGATTGGCTGTCAGCAACCCCTCCCGATTCAGCTTAAACAATGCCCCTTCATTTCCTGAAAGAATGCTGAAATGGAAGGGAGGGCCATTATGGCTGGCGTCCTGATCGATGACAGACAGCTGCAGGACACTCGTTCCCAATGGCTTGTTCTCCTGTTGATGAGTAAAGCTCATGTTACATTGGTGAAATTTCTTGGATGTGATTGGCTGATTTAACCATGCACTCATTATTGTACCTGTATAACTGCAGTGTGATTAGCTGGAGTGAAAGTGGGCGGGTTATCGTTGACGTCAGATATGTCGATGTTGACCTGGACTGTGGAGGACATGGCAGGCGTGCCGCTGTCAAGAGCTCTCACTGACAATGTGTAACCAGCCATCTATCGAGAGAGAGAGAGAGAGAGAGAGAGAGAGAGAGATGTTCAAACATACAGAATAATACATGAAAAGATAGTACAAAGTAAAAGGAGGTGAACACATACCTATATATTCTCTTTCTCTGACATTGATTGGTCATAAATAGTTAATGATGGAATTCAGCGCAGGCTGACAGATTTTCAGAAGCTCCATACATACAGACTTGTCCATTTTTTAAACTCGCTCTCTGTTTCTCCCCTTCCTTCATCAACCTACATTACTCTTTTTGCTTTTTTTTTCACATACTGTACTTCCCCCCTCTGTTGATTAAAGTGGCAGTATTTAGCATTTTTAGTTGCTTGCTCAGACAGGCTTTACAAAGTATCCTAGTTCATCCTATAGGAAATATTTGAAGATCTCCTTTAAAGGATTAGTTCACTCAAAAATGAAAATTCAGTTACAGTTTACTCACCCGTGTTGTTACAACATTTTCTTTCTTTTTTTTAACAAAAGGGAGAAATTGTGAAGAAAAATGGTGAAAAACAAACCGAAATCTAATGTATTATTTAGTGAAAATGTTCACTGACCATTGATCTCCTGTCCGCATTCATGAAAGGGCACGAGAGCAAAAGTTCAGGCAGCCCCCTTGTGACATTGGGGCGTTCGAGCGAAAACTCATTTTGTTTATCTAAAAACAGGTCCTCCACAGCGATAGTGACAACAGAACACAACACAGTTGCACACAAATCAGAGAGTGAGTGAATTTGTAATTTAATGCCATGCCAGCTTCCATGGCTATTTTCACAGCAAAAAACAAGTTAAAATACATTTCTGGGTACAATATGAAAAAAACAACATAAGGTTTTTAAAATGTGTTTCCGATAAAAATTCTAAAAAAGATTCAGGGTTGAATTAGTTAAAAATCACTTCAAATGTGTTTCACAAACAGAGTACAGAACTTACTTAACATGTGTGAAGAGTTTGTAGTCGAAGAATTGATGCATTTCTATGCCCAGCCTTATTTAATTTTTTTTAGTGGACAGATACCCGTGCAATGCCGAAAATAGAAAACAAGTGAACGATAGAATGTTCTGTCGCTTGTCACAGCTGGTTAGGACAAATCTCTGATTACCATAGAAAATATACCTTTTATCACAAGTCGTTTGCCGTCAGGTTAGGACATGGTGTGACCGTGGCTGCCTGTTGCCTCCTCTATGTTTCTGTTTGATTTCCGAGTACTCCGTTCAAAAAAATAAGGCTTGGCATAGAAATGCATACATTCTTCGACTACAAACTCAGACTTCAGACATATTAAATATGTTCTGATCTCTGTTTTGTGTGCAGCTGTGTTGTGTTCTGTTGTCACTATAGCTGTGGAGAACCTGTTTTTATAGTTAACAAAACAAAATGAGTTTTCTCTTGAACGCCCCAGTGTCACGAGGGGGCTGTGTGAACTGTTGCTCTCGTGCTCTATCATGAACGCGCACAGAAGATCAACGGTCAGTGAAAATTTTCACTAAATAATTCATTAGATTTCAGTTTGTTTCTCACCAAACCTTACTGTATGTTTCATAACAATCACGAGTCTCATTGAATAATTTATTAGACTTCTGAAGTATAGTTTTGCATTCTTTTGAAGCTTGAAGTGTTGGTCACCATAAACTGCCATAGTATGGCATCCCTGAGCACAACATTTTTCATAATTTCTCCCTTTGAGTTAAGAAAAAAGAAAGAAAGTCATATAGGGTAATAACAACACAGGGGTGAGTAAACAATGACTGAATTTTCATTTTTGAAAAATGAAAAAGAAAGAAAGTCATATAGGGTAATAACAACACAGGGGTGAGTAAACAATGACTGAATTTTCATTTTTGGGTGAACTAATTTGTTCAGTAAAATTTGTTCATAAATTGCCACAAATTTAATGGATTTTTTTCATATATGGGCAGGAATAAAACATGACACTGCAAAACACTTCTATCTGCCACTTTTGCTTTAAATAAAAGCTAGGATTGGTCATTAAAGTATGTGATAATTACAACAGGACAGGCTACTTTACCTTTCAGACTTCTATTTGCAAAAGACTGCTGTTATGATTGGCTAACCTCTGCTTTCTGTTCATTATGAGGGCAAGTTGTTGAATACTGACAGGGGGTTCATGTAAATGTTGCCAGTTATACGTTACTGTACACATGGTTGTGATGTCAACACCATGATGATGTCTGCATTGTAAATTAAACTATTTTATTTATAAAGAGCAAGTAAAATCCTGTTTTCCATGATGCTTTTTGTGATGATTTTTCTGTTTCTTTCTCTTCACTTCCATCTACAATTAAACATAGCCGGGTGGGTTGAAAATTCAAGTAAATGACAATGACTTTATTAAGTTAAATGCCTTGAGGAAATAAGGGACAACTGTCATTGCTCTGGGAATTACAATGTGTTTGTCAGATAAAAATTCAGTTTTTTGTAAAGAAACTTCAGCTCCATCTAGTGGTGATGATTATATTATATCATGTACAACTGGCCACAACAGTGAAGCTGTTTCAGCCTTTTATCAATGACCAAAGCACTTGATCCTCCCTAAAACCACCTTTTCATGCTATTTTATTTATTTTAAGAGTATAGAGGTGTAATTAGTGGTGCTTGACTCTTCCTACTGTCATATTTAGGGTTAGAGATTTAAAAAACTTTCTAACCCCAAGTATTTAACTTCAACATTTTTTGTGGTACAGACAAGAATGATACCTCAAATCATGCGGCTTGTTGAGAAGAGTTGTGCTATTACTTTTCAAAGTGATTGGACGTACGATTTTCGCCATTGTGGACTATAAATTGAAAAAAATGCCACATACTTTGAAGGTGGTAGTCGAGCCATATCTAGGGACCAGAATATCATGGAGCCTCTTTTAATTTAGGCCAGTAAACAACCACCTAGCAACCACCCATAACACCCTAGCAACCACCTAGCAATGCCCTGGCAACCACCCACAAAATCCTACTATCGTCACTGTGACTCAACAGAAAAAAAAAGAAAAAAAAATCAAGTACTATTTTCATAATATAGTTCATTAAATTAATAGCTACAGCTATGTCTGCCATGGAGGATTTGATTCCTTCTTCTCCTTGCTGATCTGTGTCACTTAAAATAAATTCTTTGTCCTATTTAATGCCTTTTTTCCCCCTCAGTCATGTTGGTTGTCATGGTAACAGCCACCGTGGCAAAGTCTCTCACCGTTTCTCGATCCAGCAGCTTGTTGACTTTGATCTGGCCTGTGATTGGCTCGATAAAGAACTGATTCTCTCGGTCGCCGCTGACGATGGAATAGAGGATGTCGCTGTTCGCCTGGCTGTCGACATCCTCTGCTGTCACCTAGAAAACGGAAACAACAGACCACATTATTATATGAATCTAAAATATTCAAATACATCGAATAATTTTCTTATTCAGTATTTCTGCCTTTTTTCCAGTAAAAATATCTATACTAGAGGTAGACCGATAAATCGGTTTTACGGATTAATCGGTGCCAATAGTTGCTTTTTGGAACTATCGGTTTATCGGCAAAAATCTGTTGATAGTTGCGGATAGTTTTTTTATCATTTAGTCATTTCAAAATAAGAGTCCCCAGTGTGTTTCGGGCTTGTTCATACTTAAAAGTCCCACATTATGTACCAAATCTGAATTTTTTCTAGTTATTAATTAGGATTTTGGTTGAACAAAAATATTAATCTGGGATTTTATTCATTTTGGACTCTTTGTCTTTGCCCACCATAATAAAGAAAGAATATATCTATATATTTTTTTACATTCTATAAATCAATTTGAAAACTATCGGCCAATTAATGAGTTATTGGACTTTCCCACCACCTCAGTTATCGGTATCGGCAAAATCCACTATCGGTCGATCTCTAATCTAAACACCCTTAAAACAATATACATTTAATTGAGAGGCTAAATTCCATTTGATATTTAGACTTGATTTCAGAGAATATATCTTTACTTAAGTTTATTTTTCTTACTCTATTGACAAATTGTTTTCCTTTACGCATAAACCTAACAATACTTTTAATTTCTTTGTATAATCTTGTTTTAAGGATTTTTTGATATTTTTACTGGACAAACAAGACAAAAAGCATTTTTTTTTTTTTTTTTTTTGCAGTGTCTAAGACTGATGTGAATTTTATGAATGGTTTATTCTATTACCTTAACAACAGTGTCTCCTATGTTAGCGTCCTCGCTAATGGACACGCTGTAGGTGTCACAGCTGAACATCGGGGCATTGTCATTGACATCTGTCAGGTTGATGTTTACCATGGTAACAGCGCTGAGGGGTGGAGTCCCGCCATCCGTGGCTTCCACAGTAAGGAAGTAGCCCTTGCAGGATTCAAAGTCTAGTGGCCGAGACACGGAGATGGCACCTATACGTGGCATTTGAATAAACATGGTATATCTCTTATTTTAGAGTGATATATGTGTTATATAAAGAATACATAGAAAATAATTTTATGTAAACTGTCAAATGCAAGTTACTGTACAAAGAAATTCATTGTGCTCATGTTTCAAGAATGACACTTATTGTGTTTACGTAATAGTATGCACTGGATCATCTGTGCGTCTCACCTGTGTTGACGTTAATGGTGAAATGTCCTTGCTGGTTTCCGGATCGGATGCTGTAGTAAATATCAGCGTTGGTACCTATGTCTTTACTTGCAGCGTAAACTTGTACCACTTCCGTTCCTACGGCAACATCTTCAGGAAGTGTTGACAGATAGTCCCTCCTCTCAAACACGGGTGGGTTATCATTAATGTCCAGAACTGTAATCGTTATTTTTGCAAGAGAGGAGAGACGAACAGGAACACCCTGGTCTGACGCACGGACCATTAAATTGTAAGAGGATTTAACCTCACGATCCAACAGATGCTCCAGAACTAAGATGCCAGATGATTTATCAATTGAAAAGAAACCATCAGCCGAGTCAACCAGGGAATATACCACCTTACGATTAACACCTGCAAAACAAAATATATACACAATTTTCACTCCTAGAAAATCCAGCTAAAACCATTTCAACAAGGTGGTAGTTGGTTTTAGATAGTTTCTAGCTGATTGCTACACCACCTTGACTAAGCTTGTGGGAAACTAATTGAGCTAGGTTTTTCCACAACCCAGCTTGAACTGGTTGACCACCTATTTTTCCAGCAACTTGACAACGTTTGGACGTTTTTTCCTCACAAAATTCAAATCAAAAGGTCAAATTAGAAAATAAAGCAATAAAATGATTAAATACAATTTAATTCTCCATATATGGAAATTTTATTGTATTTAAGCATTTAATTGATAATTTGAGAAGCCGTTTTGAACATTTAATTTACTATTTGGTTTATCATCTGAATTTTGTTAGGAAAATACTTCCAAAGCACACACTCTTGCTCAGTTTCCAAGACAAATGAACTAATAATGTTTAAATGCTGACTAAAATTGTATTAACAAAAGAATGTTTGCGCTGTAAAAAAAATATGGATAAATGTGTCCACGTCATGGTCGTACCCAGGTCGGGGTCGATGGCCTGTATTCTGGTCAGCAGGGCTTTAGTGGCCGTGTTCTCGTAAACACTGGTGGTGTAATGAGGCATGCTGAACTGTGGTGGACTGTCATTCACATCCAGCAGGATCACCACCACATCAGCTTCACACCATAAACCACCGCCATCTGTCGCCCGGGCAACCAGAGAGTACCGTGCAACCTTTTCACGGTCCAATGCCACGGCTGTCTTCAGCTCGCCTATAGAGAGAGAAAGAGAGTGAGAAAGAAAGAAAGAGAGAAGGAAGAAAGTGAGAAAAGAAGGAAGGAAGGGAGGGAGGAAGGAAGGAAGGAAGCAAGGAAGGAAGTGAGAAAGGGAGGAAGGAGTGAAAGAAGTGAGGAAGGAGGGAAAAAAGTGAGGAAGGATGAAGGGAAGGAAGCGAAGAAATGAAGTGAAGAAGGAAGCGAGGAAGGAAGGGTGGGATAAAGGAAGGGAGAAAGAAAGGAAGGAAGCAAGGAAAGAAAGGAGGAAGAAAATGAGAAAAAAGGAAGGAAAGAAGGAAGAAAAGAAGGAAGCAAAGAAAAGAAGTGAAGGAAGGAAGCAATAAGGAAGGGAGGAAGGAAGGAAACAAGGAAGATAAGAAGCGAGAAAGGAAGGGTGGGATAAAGGAAGGAGAAAGAAGTGAAGGAAGCAAGGAATGAAGGAAGGGAAGAAGGAAGGGTGGGATAAAGGAAGGAAGAAAGGAAGAAAGCGAGGAAGGTAGGAAGGAAGTGAGAAAGGGAGGAAGGAAGAAAGAAAGAAAGCGAAGAAAAGAAGTGAGGAAGGAAGGAATCAAGGAAGGAAGGGAGGAATGAAGAAAAGAAGGAAGTGAGGAAGGAAGGAAGAAAGGGAGGAAGGAATGAAGCGAGGAAGTAAGGAAGGAAGTGATGAAGGGAGGAAGAAAGGAAGTGAGGAAGGACGGAAAGAAGTGAGAAAGGAAGAAAGAAAGAAAGAAAGAAAGGAAGTGGAGAAAAGAAGTGAGGAAGAAGCGAGGAAGCAAGGAAAAGGTAAAGGAGGAAGGAAGGATGTAAAGGAGGGGAGCAAGGAAGGAAGTGAGGAAATAAGGAAGAAAGAAAGGAAAGATGAAAGCGAGGAAGGAAGGAAGGAAGGAAGCGAGGAAGGATGTGAGAAAGGAAGTGAGGAAGGAAGGAAGTGAGCAAGGAAGGAAGTGAGGAAGGAAATAAGAAAAGGAAATGAGAAAGATACATAAAAATAAATAAATGAATAAATAAATCTATAATGCACAAAGAGCAAAAAAACAAATAGGAAGTCTCTTTAAACCAGACACATACTTGTTCTATCATGGACTTTACATTGTCTTCTATTGTTTTTATAATAAGCTAATAATATTTTCTTTCCCCTAAATGTAATCCCCACACCAACCATTTTTACATTTGATATTTTCACAGACATTAATTAGTATTTACAAATGTGAATTCATTATTCACTACAATGCAGGCAAAACCTGACCCCAACACACAAACACACACACACACACACACACACACACACACACACACACATGCACATACACGCAGAGTAGGAATACCTGTATAAGGATGAATGCTGAAGTCTTCTGCTCCAGAGCCGAATAGAGAGAACTGGATCTGTGCGTTTGAGCCCGTGTCTGCGTCTGTAGCTTTAACCTGAAGGATTTGCTCATTCAGGGGAACATCTTCAGAGATGGACACGGAGTACACAGCCTACACAAACACAAGTTAACAGATGGGTTCATATCAGCTTCAGTTTTTAGATTCAGCATCTTCAAGTGTTCGATTCAAATGTTTCTGGCCATCATAGGGGTGTTTAAATGTTCTATTCAAATGCTTTTTGATTTCAGAGGTGCGTTTAAACTTTAGATTTGATTGCTTTTTTGAATGTGCCTATGGTACAGATAAATGCAGTCTAGGCAGACAACATTAATGTCCCCTGCTAAACAGATTTACCCAATTTTGTGACCTTATTTTACCAAGGTCATGCTTTATACTTATAGATAATTCTGGCTGAAGCTATTGGCTTAATTCATTGGTTCCAATGATATTTTAGGCTTTGGCACGTTATCATCCATGTTTTGCATGTATATTTGCAAGATATTTGTGTTGAGCAACCATCCTTGAAGCAGAAAACTGCACAAATGCGATTAAAAAACAGGAAGAAAAACAACTTGGAGCATTTCTACTTCCATGGCTACAATAATTTCATGAAGTCATTTAAAGGGTTTTACTGACCAGGTCACAGACAGGACTGTTGTCATTTGTATCTGTAACCAGGACCTCCACGGTTGCCGTGGAGACGTGGAGTCCGTCCGTTGCAGTGATGTTGATCAGGTACAATTCTTGTTCTTCTCGGTCTAACGGTCGCTTAACATATAGCTTCCATTCTCCCTGTACCAGTCCCAGCGCAAACACACCACCGCGGTTACCACCTACACACACACATACAAAAGATTACTATGGATAGTTAATCTCCCAATAGTCTGTGACAATTTAAGTAGCAATAAAATCCACTACTGATTGTAACACGCCACATCAGTGGCCAACACACACACACACATGATTATCTCCACGTCTTAATAACCTCTATAAGTCCTTTCAGTGAAGGCAAAGTCATTAGTATGAATTATAATAATCAGTTCTTTATATTCACATTTAGATGATCAGCACTCCCATCAGTTAGGTCAAAATACACAACGACCTTCCTAAGTTATCACGCCGCACCACGGAGCACAATTCTACCCAGCTCATTAGGACAGGTCAGTGTTCAAAACAACCAGAAAGTGGAAAGATAGAGAGCAAATATAAGAAAGTAAGAAAGAGTGAGTTTGAGTGAGTGAGAGTTAAATGGAAACTACTCTATAATCAAAGCAGTCCGCTTTGACAAGCATCCAATTACTGCACACTCATAGTACAAACACACACAGGCTTATTCATCTAATAAAGAGTGTCATTTAACACAGCTGGAGGCTGATAACACAGAACAGCTTCCATCAAAGAAGCGTCAACAAAGTCCTGGATGCCTTCCAACTCCATTTCTCTCCTCCCATTCTCTCTATCTCTTACACGCTCTCTTTTTTGGGTCGACACACATTATGTGTGACTTTGTCATGTTTTAATGGCAGTTACTGCATGCTGCTCCAAGAGCAACGATTCAAACCTTCCGGATTTTCTTTTTCGTTTTCTTCCTTAAATTTTCTTTTATTAATTTACATTGACCCCCAAAAAGAATTTTCCAAATGTCATTGAAATAGTAGACAAAACATCAACCCAAAGGGCAGCTGCAAACAAATGATGCTAAAACTTTTCTCAGAACTAACTTTACTTTTCTGAGCCATTTTTGCAATGATTTTAAACAAATGGTCTAAAGGTGATTTTTTTTGTGGATGTATAAAGTCACTTCCCCTCAAGTTACCCCAAACTTTATTTTCCTAAAACCTAACAAATTTTTGTGTGAAATGTTTTGCATGAAAAGTGTGCTTGTGCTATCTTTCTTATAATATCTTTCTTTTTTCATTTTTGTCACTTTTTCCCACCACAGTGTCATTTTCAACACATCTCAAATTCTGTTTTGTGTTTAATGGAATTCAGTGGTTGAAATGATGGTGATGGAAAGAAAAGAATACTTAAAGGGGCGGTCACACTAGGCTTTGAGAATTTTTTTAGCAATCGGACAATGCTACGAACAAGGATATGTTATGCAGGAGGGCTTCTGGTGTAAACATATACTGTCGGGGGGGGGGGCTGGGTAGCTCAGTGGTAAAAGACTCTGGCTTCCACCCCTGGAGTTCGCTAGTTCGAATCCCAGGGCGTGCTGAGTGACTCCAGCCAGGTCTCCTAAGCAACCAAATTGGCTCGGTTGCTAGGGAGGGTAGAGTCACATGGGGTAACCTCCTCATGGTCGCTATAATGTGGTTTGTTCTTGGTGGGGCACATGGTGAGCTGAGCACAAATGCCGCGGTGGATGGTGTGAAGCCTCCACACGCACTATGTCTCCGTGGCAACGCACTCAACAAGCCACCTGATAAGATGCGTGGGTTGACGGTCTCAGATGCGGAGGCAACTGGGATTCATCCTCCGCCACCCGGATTGAGGCAAATCACAACCACGACCACAAGAACTTAAAAAAAGCACACTGGGAATTGGGCATTCCAAACTGGGTGAATCCAAAAAAAAAAAAAAAAAAACATATACAGTCTACTCACATTCCTGCATCAATAAATCTTTTTTATCTTAAGCATTTTTTTAATTTGTATTCTTTAAATAAGACCAAGAGGTCAGTGTGTGACGTTTCGATCTCCTATTGGTGACGCGTCCTCATGGTTCAGAGTTCTCCAAGCTTGTACCCAGCGCAGTACGTAATTTCTTTGCATGAGCTTGCGTTTCCGGTCTGCTGCAATTGGATGTGTTTTGAATGGGAGTGAATGGAGCACAAAGTGTAGTGTGACCGCCTCTTAACACTGGCTAACATTTTAGGTATCCTAAATACACACACTTAAATACTATTTACACACATTTTGCATAATTTGGCAAAATTATAGCTTGATTGGGAATGACGCCCAACAAAAATATTCTGCTCACAAGTGATTTATCTAGATTCCTCTTAGTCTTCATCAAACATAACTTGTCTCATATTTCAGTGTTCTTCACTGATACTTTTGTTGACTTTTTTAACAAATACACTAACTATCGAAAAAACGTTTTTAGGGGCAAAATTGTTTGGTGTGGTGGACATGACACCACAAAAGTGTAATAATTTGCACACAATAAATATTGAAATGGTGTTTATTTTACTCTTAGTTTAAATTATCAATTTTAAACATGTAATAATGTGTATTTTTATAATATATTCTCATAGTTTAATCCTGAAAGCCTGATGGGTCTGGGAAAAGGCTATAACAATATATCAATACCATATATATAAATCCATATATAAAAGGCATTTGAAAAGTACCAAAAAGAAATGACGAAGGTCTGGTAAAAAGATTTTAATTCAGTTTTACTGTGCACCAGTGTGGCTGTCACGCACCAAACCAAACAATTCATCACATTGCCATTGAATGTCATCTACGATCCAATTGTGGTTATTGGGACGATTTCATGAAGGCAGTGCCATCTGCGTTTAAAGGATCAAGCAATTGTACATCGAAATAAGATCATTATAACTATTTTGCGTATTGTATTTTCTAACTTGTGTCTTGTTATATACTGCTACATGCCATATTTTGGATTTTATGAGTTTATACAATGTATTATACAATTTTCATATACTACATGTATATGCAGAAAAAGTTAAAATCTGTTTTAAAATCATCCCATGGGACATGAAATTAAGTAAAAAGGAAGGAAAGAAGGAAGGAAGAGAAATGCTCATATTTAAAATACATGCTATTAAATTGACATTTTTTTCCTTGTTTAATTTGTAATTTCTCATAAATGTACAATTTTACTATAGCTTTGTGCAACTAGTAATAAGACTGTGTGTGTAAGGTGTAGCCCACATTCTTACATCGGCACTGCAGTGCATGAATAAGCTTTTCGTGTGCCATGTAGTAACTGAATGGTCTAATTTGAACAGATATGGTACTTGGCCTGAAAAGTTTAAAAACCCCTGATGTGCACACCCACATAAAAACTGAAACTGTATCAATACCACTTTAACAGTATCATTATAACATTTCATTAACCAGTTATAATCACCTGATGTGTTTCCAACCAATTAACATCAGTTCTGGTCGATTAGTGTTTCTACAATTACCTTTGACCTTTTAGATGAGGCAACATTTAACATTTAACGGCTGTTAAATCTTAGTTGTTATTTCTGTGACATTCAGCTCGTGGGCAATGTTCTGCTGTTTGGCCGAGAGCGCTGGTCAAACACAGTTTAAAATTACTTTTATCAACCTCTTGAAGCAAAGAACCTCTAAATAAATGTTTCAATTAACTAATAAATGAACAAAGAGCAGCTATTTACTGTTAAACTTATCTGCCCTCTGTTAAATAGTGTACAAATACCCAAAGAGGAAAATAAAGACATTAGATTCGCACAAATCTGTTTGTATATTCGTGTCTCTCTTTCTTTCTCTTTCCCTGTCTTGTTTTCTCTCCCTCTAGTGTGTGTTGTAGTGTACTGTGTACAGTTCTTTGAGCCTCTTTGTGCCGCTGGGCGGCTAGAAGTTTATTAGAGTCTGTTTGACCTTTGTGTTTGTCTGGAGGATTTAAACATTATGAAAGTGAGGAGTGAGAAGGGAGAAAGTAACCTATTCTCAGTAGAACAAATGCCAGAACTAAACAGCCAAACAAGTGTTGTGTGTGTCAACGCTTACTTTAGTTTCCATGCTGAGGGCTACAATTTAGTTAGTGTGTTTGTGTGCATGTATATGTGTTATGTGTACTAAATCTTATTTCTAAAAATAAGGCTCCTGTTGGTGGCAGCACAGTCTAAATCATGATGACAGCCTAAAGGTTGAACTTAATCGAAATACTGTTCAGGCCAACGAGTGTGAGAGAAAAGCCATGAATTATAAAACAAGGCAGCTCCCTAATTCAATGTTATGAGTTTCTGAGCGGGTAATTTACAAGTGTGTGCTGCTTAGGAGCATGTGCGAGGCATGTAAGTGTGTGTTAGTGTGAGCAGTATGTTCCTTGTCACCGAGCAAGATGTTCTACACTGCCTGAATATAAAGGCATATTCAAATGCTGATAAGCAGCTGGTTTAAATTCGCCCTTTTGAAAGACGCTATCAAGCTAAACTACTACTTTCTGAAATGTCACTGTGTTATTTCTCTTTCGTGCAGTTATGCGTTTTCACATCACAAATCCCCACTCGTATAATTTGCATTCAGTTGCATCACAGCTTTATTCAAATCATAATAAGATGAGTGTGGTTTTGCTCTCTGGCAAAAGAAAACTCCTGACTAAAATCCAGCTGGTATCCTTAAAGCGAAGAATCCGTCATCAGGAATGGATGAATGAGGTGTAATTCCTTTGGACTTTTGACATCCCATAATAGCATTATTCTACATTATGCTTAATGGCCCAAAATGGCTTCATAAAATAAGCCTACCTTTAAATTTTGAGCACACACACAAAGAGTTACACTACATGGCCAAAAGTATGTGGACACCCGAACAACACACCCATATGTGTATTCTGAACATTTGATTTCAAAACAATGGGCATCAATAGAGAATTGGTTCTTCCTCTACAGCTATAACAGCTTCCACTAGATGGTGATGAGTGACTAAGGCTTATATTTTGCCTAACATATCTTTTTTTGTTCTACGGATGAAAGAAAGTTAAACAGGTTGTAACAACTGAGGGCAAAATTTAGAATTTTGGGTGAAATATCCCTTTAACAAACTGTTAATTAGAAGGTGGTGTCAACAAACTTTCGACCATATAGTGTATTTCCATTTTCTTTATTCCATAAGCTTTTACCTGTAATATGATAGGTGACCTGTCGGTTTCCAGGTGAGCTGTCATTGTCCCGTGTATTTATTACTACCACAACTTCACCAGGTGCATCACTTTCACATACGCTGCCATAGTAACGGAGCTGAAGGAACTGTGGTACGTTGTCGTTGGAGTCGCTCACTTCTATAGTAACAGTCGTCGAGGATGACTGGCTGGCGGGGTCACCAAGGTCAAACGCCCAGACTGTAAGACTGTGGGCAGGGCTCTGTTCATGGTCCAGCCCCTTCAGTGTTGATATCCAACCAGAGCTGCTGTCAATCGTGAAGTATGCTCCAAGCTCTTCTATATCCTCACTGGCAGAGCCAAGCAGCCCAGGTGGAGCAAGACTATAGGTCACCTGACCGTTAGCTGCCCAATCAGGATCCATAGCACGTACTTGTAGAATACTAGTTCCAGGTGAAAGTCCCTCAGTGACTGATGCCTCATAGGTGTCTGACTCAAACACGGGTTTGTTATCATTGACATCTTGTACTTTGACCTCCACATCGACAGCAGATACTGCGTCCAACCGTCCATGCTGCAACACTGCAAGAACTTTAAAATGATAGACCTGGTTCAGCTCTCGATCCAGGGCTTTATCCAATTTGATCATGCCACTTTCTTTATCCACCACAAACACTCCATTGCTGTTGCTCTCTGGAGTCTGACCGATCACAGCTGAGAAGCTTACTGGGAAGGAAGAGTGACTAGTTGAGGTGTGTAGATGTACCGCCCCTAGTTGGGAACCAATGGACAAGTCCTCTGGCACGGTGAAGGAGAATTGTGGTTGGCTAAAAGCTGGTATGTGGGCGTCGGTGGGCAGGACATGGATGTAGACAGACACAAGTGAGTGTTTGACAGGTGCACCTCCATCAGAGGCCTTAACAAAAAAGGACAGCACAGACCCTCGTAAAGGGGCAAAGTTGCCCTTGGTGACAACCCAGCCACTTTCAGGGTCAATGTCTAAGAGGTCAGTAACCTGCAGACTTGCTTCACTGTACAGGCTGTAGCTCACTTGTCCGTTGACTCCCTGATCAACATCCCACGCTTGAACTTGCGTCAAGAGGGTACCTGGCTCAACCTCAGCTCGCACACTGGCATGGTACTCTGAGGCACCAAAAAGTGGAGCATTGTCATTCTCGTCCACTACAGTGACCCGAACGCTGCAATATCCAGATCTGCCACCAGCATCCACAGCTGCAATGGACAGCACAATCTCACTTCGTTCTTCTCGGTCTAGACGCTCAAGAGTTGTTATTTTTCCACTTCTATCAATGCTGAACAAGTCACGAGCCGCATCAGAGAGCAAAACATACCGCACATCCCCAAATGGGCCAGGATCGGAATCTTGTGCCCTGATCATGAGGACATTTGACCCCGCAGGTGCGTTTTCCCGCACATCTGCCTCGTATATACCCTGCATGAACTGGGGGGTGTGCAAATTTGCTTGTTCTACTCGAACGTGCACTTGCGCCGTGCTCGTGAACACGCCATCCGAAACGCTCACGTTCAGGGTGATGGCAGAGGGCAAGCGTTGTAGACGCCGTTGGCCACTCAGGGTGAGGACGCCTGAGGAGGCATCCAGTTCAAACAGCATTTTTTCATTTCCAGACACAAGGCCGTACTGCAAACGTTCGGCGTCTGATCGGTCTGCGTCAGAGGCCTGGATGCATGTAACAAAGTGACCCCTGGATGCCAGTTCATTGATGGAGGCCTCATAGAGCAGCTGATTGAACACTGGAGCATTGTCGTTGGTGTCTGTGACATCAACAGTTACCCAAACTTCGCTGCTCAGTGGAGGAAAACCATTATCTGTTGCCTTGACAAGGAAGATGTAGTGTTGGATGGTCTCATGGTCCAGAGAGCGAGCGGTCAGAATCAGTCCACTGCTACTGTCGATGTGAAAGTGGTCAGTGCTGTTGTTACGGTCCGGTATGATTTGGTACCGAATGGCTGCATTTTTTTCAGAATCGCTGTCTGTTGCAAGCACCTGCAATGCTGCCGTGCCAATCATGGCGAACTCCGAAATGGCAGTTTTGTACGAGGGCTGCTCAAACACTGGAGGACTGTCGTTGACATCCAAAACGATAATTTCAACATCTACTTCAGCTCTAGCACCTGTGAGGCAGTCCGTCGCTCTGATGATGAGTCTGTGGGCGGGGCTAGTCTCATAATCTAGTGTTGCTATAACACTGATGACCCCTGTGTCAAATCCAATGGAAAACAGTGTGTTTGGGTCACCATGTGTGATTGTGTAAAGAACACTCTGGCCCTCAGGGCTGCTTGCATTAATGCCCAGAACTGGAGTCCATATTGGTACATCTTCACTCACTTTGACTGAGTAGAAGGGACGGTCAAAAACTGGCATTGCTTTGTTTACAACGGTAACTGGGAATGTGATTGAGGTGGACAATGGTGGCATGCCTTTGTCACGGGCAAAGACCAAAACATGATATTCCACACTAGAAAGATCAGCTTCAAAAGCCCTCCGCAAGCGAAGTTCGCCACTTATGCGGTCCATCTCAAAATGTCCCAGCTCGTCTTGCAGAAAGTAGTTGACCTCTCCGTTTTGACCTTTGTCCCGGTCTACTGCTCTCACCCGAAATATTGCCGTCCCTGGCTCCGCTTCTACTTGCACAGTAGCATAGTATGGCAATCCAACAAAAATGGGAGCATTGTCGTTTATGTCAGTGACTCTAACTCTGACTATTGCCCTTGCGACACGAAGACGATCCTCTTCGCGACCTGCCTGTACCAGCAGTCCGTACTCTTCCTTCTCTTCCCTGTCTAGTGGGACTCCAACAGTCTCAATGGCACCAGATGTTGGCCTGATGAGGAATTTCCCACCTGCATTCAGCAACATATATCGCAGGGGCTCATTTAGCTTGTTGCCTAGCGCTGTAACCACAGCAACTGTCGTTATATTGCCGTTGTTCTCCTCAATGTTAGCATTGTACGCACTGTGTGTAAAAGCAAGCCCGCTGTCAAGAGCTTCATGCACTAAGACGGTAACCAAAGCTGAGCTGGAAAACCGTCCGTCTGATACGCGGACGTTAAAACGAAATCGTTCTTTGCTAAACGAACTATTTCTCACAGTCAACAGTCCTGTGCTTGGCTCAATGCTGAAATGTTCTAAGCTCCCATCAGTCAAGGAGTAGGTGAGCTCTGACTGGCCATTGCCATCAGGGTCAGTTGCGAAAACTTGTAAGGCCTCTACACCTTCGTATGATGGTAGCAACAGAACAGCTTCGTAAGAATCCTGGGAAAACTTCGGTGGGCAGTCGTTAACATCTTGCACCTCAATCGTAACTTCTGCAGGGTGCTCCGCCGAGAGCTGTGGATGTCCACTGTCCCTGACATTAATGTGAAAACTGAATGTGGGTGTGGTTTCGTGGTCAAGCTGAGCAATTGTTCGAATGGAGCCAGTACCGGCGTCTACAGTAAAGAAGCGTCTGGCAGATTCTTCTATTATTTGATACACCAACAGAGCATTATGGTTGCAGTCAGCATCTGTTGCTTGTATGACCAGCGGCTGACCATTGTCACTTTGCACAACACTGTTAAGCCCCGCCCCTTCACTAATACTTCCATGATAATGCAGCTGTTGGAATACTGGTGCGTGGTCGTTTTGGTCAAGCACAGTAACAGTTATTGTTGCATTAGACGCTTGTCCTGCCATGTTGCTAGCGGTGACTATTAGCACATATGAGGAAACAGTTTCAAAGTCTAGAGATTTCTGCATAGTGATTACTCCACTGTACTGGTTGATACGGAAGGTTCGGTCTCCGTTGCCATGGCGAATGTCATAGGTAAGTGTGGAAAGACTGAGGGCATTCACTGTAATGACTGAAGTTCCTATGGCAACGCCCTCAGGGACCTCAGCCTGATATTCATTTTGGGGAAACTTGGGGCCAGCATTATCGGACAAGGTGACAGAGATCTGCACGACAGCTGTTGAAGACAATGCAGGTGATCCGTTATCCATCGCTTTGACAGACAAGATGTAGTGACCAATGTTGGAGATGTCCAGCTCACGGGCCACTGAGATTATGCCCAAAACAGGATCAATTTTGAAAGTGTTTCCTGTGTTCCCTATGTAAAAAAGATAAAAAGAAAACCAAGTTAGAAAAATACGATATATTACAAAGATATGGCATTAGAGCACATATCTATCAGTCAGCTTTGGACACACTCACCAATTATTTTCAATTACTATTGTCCACAATTAAGTATTAAGTCTTTAAAACTATAAAATAACACAAACGGAAGTATGGGGATAGTGTAGAGACAAAAATGCTGAACAAATCAAAACTATCTTTTATTTCATCTTCTTCAAAGTAGCCACTTTTTGTCTGGATTACAGCTTTGCACACTTTGGTCATTCTCATTCATGAGGTGCACCCTGAATTGCTTTTAAAACAGTATTGAAGGAGTTCTCATGTATGCTGGGTAATTGTTGACTGCTTTTCCTTCCATATCCGGTCCAAGTTCAACTAATCATTTAAAAAAAACAAAAAACGGGTAGCTACAATTTACATTTTTCTACAAAAATAATTTCAACTGTTTAAGCACAGGTATTTCAATCAAAAGGTTTTCAAGATTATTAGAAACAAATTCAGTCAAGTGTGCCAAACTTTTGATTTGTAGTGTATGCGAGTATGTGTACCTGAGTCAATGCTGTAACTGATTTGTGCATTCTTGCCCTTGTCCTTATCGAGTGCTGTCACGATGAGAACAGCTGATCCCAGAGCAGCTGACTCATACACTTGTCCCTCATACATGAACATGGTGAAGTGAGGGGCATGGTCATTCACATCTTCTACACCAATCAGCACACGAGCAAGGCTGCGTCTGTACGGGAACTCTTGATCTTTCACCTAACATGGAAAAATAGTCAATACGAAAGAGAAAGATGGAGAGAAGGAAAGAGGGAGGGAAACAAATATGAAAGGATTAGTTCACCCCAAAATAAAACCTCTGTAATTACTTACTGAGTTTGTGAATTGAAACTGATTAATTGAAAAGATCTGATTCAAAAGAACATTTTGTTCACAAATCAAACATTGTTACTTTTCTCATGAACAAGGACAGGAGAGCTAGAGCGGATGTCAAGGCTTTCAATGAATATGAGCTTCTGGTTTTTTCCAGATTACAGAATGAATTCTGTAAAATGTCATTTGTAACGTATTCTGTTAGATTACTCAAGGTCAGTAATGTAATCTAAATACTTTGGATTACTTCCTCAGCACTGGTAGATTTTTTTCACTTGTTTTGACTATAAAAGCTCTACCAGTACAGTAAGACAAAATACACGTTAAAAATACATTCTCCGAAAAACCAAAATATTTTATGCAGTGTTGCTTCTAAAACAAGATAATGAAAACTGATCTTGTTTTAAGAATTTTTAGATATTTTTTACCGAAAAACAATACACAAATTCTCATCAAGAATAATGTTTTTGCCCTAATATCAAAGGTCTAAAATATCAAAATTATTCAACATGGATTTTCTTGATAAATATATGATCATGCCTGATATCAGGTACATGTAAAATGACAAGAAATAGCATCATCCCCCTCCCACCCACACACACACACACACACACACACACACACACACACTTGTACTCACAAAGCAAACTAAAACTGACTCACTGCCAGACAGACTGAGAGGATAACATCTCTCTCTGGATTATAATAACAAATTTCATGCATTTGCAGGCAGCAGGAATATCCTTGTGCTTATTAGATAAGACACTCACTGTCTCGCACCCTCGTCAAGGGAGTGCAGAAACAAGGAGTGATACAGATCAGATCAATAATTAGATCACAGTGGAGAAACGGCAGGTGTAGACGACATTAAAGTAGAGACGGCTGCCAAAAGCACAAGGAGCAATCTCCTGTTACTGTCATACATGCACTCAAGCGTGAAGAGAGACAGAGAGAGAGAGGCAAATCTGTGAGAATCAATACTATAAACACTAAATGGAAGATCACCCTCCTTTTCTCACCATCCAGTGCGAGTTAGTGAGTATTCAAAATTGAGGGATGAATTAAAAAAAGAAATAAGGGGACAAAAAGTGAAATCTATCAAAAATACTAATTAATTTAAGGTTTAGGTTGCTAAGATGTTTTGGGTGGTTGCTAGAGCATTGTTATAGGGTTGCTAAGGTGTTCTGGGTGGTTGCTAGGCACTGCTATGTGGTTGCTAATTGTTCTATGTCAGGGGTTCTCTATGGGGGCGTTCAAAAGATGCCAGGGTGCGCTGAGAGCAAATTAGTAGAGAGGGGGGTGTTAGGTTACAAATGGTGGGCGTTGGGGGGCCTGGGTAGGTCAGCGAGTTGCTAGGGAGGGTAGAGTCACATGGGGTATCCTCCTCGTGGTCGCTATAATGTGTGGTTCTCCCTCTCGGTGGGGCGCGTGGTGAGTTGTGCATGGATGCCGCGGAGAAAAGCGTGAAGCCTCACCACTCCACAGTAACACGCTCAACAAGCCACGTGATAAGATGCGCAAATTGACGTCTCAGATGCGAAGGCAACTGAGATTCGTTCTCCGCTACCTGGATTGAGGCAAGTCACTACACCACCACGAGGACCTAGAGCGCATTGGGAATTGGGCATTCCAAATTGGGGAGAAAAGGGGAGAAAAAACAAAACAAAAAACAAACAAACAACAACAAAAAAACAAAACAAATGGGGGGCGTTTATCAGTCATAATAATCAAATCTACAGTCAAGTTCCTCTTTGCATTAAAACGTTTATCTAGACTTGGAGTATATCAGTTGGCTCTCAATTATACAGGTTGGTACGCATTTGTACCACGGTTCATCTGATTTTGAAGTCTAGCGACACATCTGAAGTATCTGGTTTAGCAGTGTCAAATACACAGGTGGAGGCACAACCTTGGCTAATGCATCTGTATGGCTCTGTGGATGGATACGGATCAGTGGACAGAGCAGTGTGAGTGTAAAGCACTTAAAGCTTGAGCTCTTAAACTCGCAGCTTTGCGAGAATCAGTGAGAAGCAAGGCGCGAGAAGTGGAAACCATTTGAATTAGGCACAGAATTCTACATCACCACACTTGAATTTAATATAGTAACACTAACTGTACTTTAGGCAGAAATAGATTGATAATAAATATTATCATTTCACTACTTCAGTTCTATTAAATTTGTCATAGGCTACATTAGGGGAGTGAGGGAATATAATTCATTTTTGTTACAACTTATAAATATTTATATTTTGTATTTACTGTCTGTGCATGTGTTTAGAGTAGGTCTACTGTTTATAATTATAAAAATGCCATAGTTTGTTTTATAGAAATCATGGGAATGAAGTAGGGGGCGTTCATCAAAAAAAGGTTGAGAACCACTGTTCTAGGTGTTTGCTAGGCTGTTCTGGGTGGTCGCTAGGCACTGCTATGAGGTTGCTAGGCTGTTCTGGGACACTTCTAGGCATTGCTATGCAGTTGTTAAGTTATTTTAGGTGGTTGCTAGGCTGTTCTGGGTGGTTGCTAGGCATAGCTATATGGTTGTTTAGGTGTTCAGGATAGTTGCTAGGGCATTGCTATGCAGTTGCAAAGGTGTTCTGAGTGGTTGCTAGGCATTGCTTTGGGGTTGCTAGATTGTTCTGGGTGGTTGCTGGGCTACTGCTAAGCAGTTGCTAAGGTGTTCTGGGCGATTGCTAGGCATTGCTATGCAGTTGCTAAAGTGTTCTGGGTGGTTGCCAGGCATTGCTATGCAGTTGCTAAGGTGTTCTGGGTGGTTGCTAGACATTGCTATACAGTTGCTAAGGTGTTTTGGGTGGTTGCTAGACATTGCTATGTGGTTGTTAAGGTGTTCTGGGTGTTTGCTAAGCATTGCTATGTGGTTGCCAAGGTGTTCTGGGTGGTTGCTAGGCATTGCTATGTGGTTGCTAAGCTGTTCTGGGTGGTTGCTAGACATTGCTGTGGTTGCTTAGGTGTTCTGAGTGGTTGCTAGATATTGCTAAGTGGTTGCTAAGGTGTTCTGGGTGTTGCTAGGCAGTTCAATGTTGTTGCTAAGGTGTTTTTTGTGGTTGCTAGACATTGCTATGTGATTGCTAAGGTGTTCTGGGTGTTTGATAGGCATTTCTATGTGGTTGCCAAGGTGTTCTGGGCATTTGATAGGCATTTCTATGTGGTTGCCAAGGTGTTCTGGGTGGTTGCTAGGCATTGCTATGCAGTTGTTAAGGTGAACTGGGTGATTTCTAGACATTGTTATGTGGTTGCTAAGGTGTTCTGGGTGGTTGCTAGGGATTGCTATTTGGTTGGTAAGGTGTTCTGGGTGGTTGCTAGGGATTGCTATTTGGTTGCTAAGGTGTTCTGGGTGGTTGCTAGGGATTGCTATTTGGTTGCTAAGGTGTTCTGGGTGGTTGCTAGGCATTGCTATGCAGCTGTTAAGGTGTTCTGGGTGATTTCTAGGCATTGTTATGTGGTGCTAAGGTGTTCTTTGTGGTTGCTAGGCATTGTTATGTGGTTGGTAAAGTGTTCTGGGTGGTTGCTAGGGATTGCTATTTGGTTGGTAAGGTGTTCTGGGTGGTTGCTAGGGATTGCTATTTGGTTGCTAAGGTGTTCTGGGTGGTTGCTTGGCATTGATATGTGGTTGTTAAAGGACTAGTTCACTCAAAATTGAAAATTCTGTCAGTCATGTTTTTCCAAACCCGTATGACTTTCTTTCTTGAGATGTTAAGCAGAACTTTAGCCTCAGTCACCATTCACTTTTATTTCATATGTCTTTTTTTCCCATACAATGAAAGTAAATGGTGACTGAGGCTTTCAGTCCCAAACATTCTGCCTAACATCTCCTTTTGGGTTCCACAGAAGACAGAAAGTCATATGGGTTTGGAACAACATGAGGGTGAATAAATGAGTGGTTGTTAGCATGTTGCTATGCAGTTGCTAGGGTGTTCTGGATTCTGGCTTAGGTCTCTCTTTTAATGTAAATCTATTGGATTTTTTTATTGCCTGACTTATTGTCTGCCAGGTGAAAGTCATAAATCCAGTTGCTTAGAAAAGTAATAGCACACTTCTCCTCAGCAAGCCATGTGATTTGAGGTTTTATTCAAGTAAGGAGCACAAACGGTGCAATGAGTTACACATTTTAATACTTAGAGTAAGGAGTTAACTTAACTTATAGATGGAGGTTTGATAATATCAGAGTGATTAAGTATAAGATTTTGGTTTGAATTACCATGACGGTGAGAATGTGCTGAGTTCGGCTCTCGTGGTCCAATTGGCGAGCTGTGTAGATGATTCCAGTGTTTGGGTCGATTCGAAACAAGCGCATGCTGCTGGGGTCAACGCTGCTCTGGAGGTTAAAGGTCAAACGGTGATGCTCATCGCGGTCAGATGCCAGCACCTGAACCACCTCCGTATCCGGGGGCATATCCTCTGCGATTGTGATGTCATAGGTTGGCTGAGAAAAAATGGGTGCATTGTCGTTGTTGTCCAGAACAGTAATGTGGACCTGTAAAAAAAAAAAAAACACAGCAACAGAGATGACACAGTTTCAATCACATCATTTAAACAAATTCAAATCCTTTAACTCAACATTAAAAATGAACCCTGTGAAGCCTGACATATTCAAATTTAAATTTTTTTGCCATTAAACTGTTTTTAGTACCATTAGAAAACTATAAAAAGAAATCGAAGTTTTTTGTATGTGTCATATTTGATACATTAGGCTTTAAAGGTCACTATCCTCCTGAGGCCCAGCAATTCATTTTTGTGTAGGACATTTGTTATTTAAGTTTTCTTAGCCCATATATGCTACAGTGGTAAATCTTGGGGTATTATCAGAGGACCAAATGTTTGAGAGTTTGGCCATGACAACTTCCTCTCCTTGGTCTATGAATATGAATTGAAATGTATCACAGTTCAATTCAGCACAAATAAAATATTCTTTTTTCAATAAACAATTTTTATCATATGTATTTTATGCACCAAACACTATATTAACATTTAAAAAAGGGATATTGCAAATCTTTTTTCACTGGGTCTCAGGAACTTATGGTAAGATGACATCATAATAGCTTGTAATGTAAAATAATGAGATCTTTATAATGACAGAGCAGGCTGCATATATGAAAATACACAGAAATATTAATTCACACTTTAAATATATCTTATCCACCTTTTTCCTGAACGTGGAAGTGTTCCACAATTCGACTGTTTTCAATTTCTGATCTCCAGTGTTTTCACTCGCATCAGCGTATTCATTTTTAACGTGTAATGTGATGTTTAAGGTATTACATTTGTAAAACTGACAAAAAACATGTGGCTGTATAGTACCAATACTTCACAGAGTTGAGATGACTGTTTTTATTTGACAGTGACTCAACTGACATTTTACGAGCTGACATGAAGTGATGGTCCGAGGCTAGTTACTGTTGTTATGTTATAACTGCACAAGTTGAGCCTGAAATTTAATTTTACTCCAAGAAAACATAAATGGTTGTTGTTCTCCATCTGGATCGCTCGTTTTGGTAGTTTTTGCATTGCGTCTCGAGACCAGAAACAGAAAACAGGCAATAAGATTTCAACAGGCATTTTCAATAAAATAATATACAAAAATTTAACCAAGCACAAGTTGCTTATATTCAGCAAATACTCATTTTAAAATATCAGTAACAATATAATCATTACTGGAACTTTTACTTTATTAAAATCAGCAAAGATTTCACATAAATAGAGAATGTAATACAAAAACGGAAATTTATGGAAGATTTAAAAGATATTTTTCATTCATGAAATGCCTGGAAACATCCACCAGGTGGCAGCAGACATCTAGTACATTGCAGACAACAGGATTACTGTCAAATTTGTATTATGTTAATGATGAACATGCTTTAGAAAATAACATATTGCATTTGATACAGGTGGCGTTATAGGGTTAAAACTAAATGTACTCACTTAGTATTACTATTTAAACACTCCTGGTCTTATTGTAAATAATTCATCAAATATCTGTAAAATGTAAATTTTTGTTGTAAACTTGTAAAATTGTAAACTTGCTCCGCCTCTAAAATGACTACTTATCGGCTGACATCTTCAAGCGCACTTAAGTTTCAACCAATTAAGCTTTTCAGGATCTAATCCACATTCACCCTACATTTTTTTTTTTTATCTTCTTGAAAATCCTGTTTAGCTCCGAAATTCATTACAGTAGAAAAATGGGTTGCAATATAATTTCATGGTAATTTTAATGAGTGCTTTGTTCTGTCAAAAGAAATTATTGTAAGCAAGACAAATTTTTGATGTGTAAAACTCACTTTAGAAATAAAAATAAATGCAGTACAGCTCTTTTGAACTGGATAAGAAAGCTAATTTGAGATTAATGTATATTATATATACATTTTGATCACAAACTAACGTAAATATACAGCCTTATATCGACTGATGTGTTTACAAACGTACTACATTTCATAATTTTTTTATTTACAGTATATGCTAGTCTAGGTGAATGATGTTCTCCGGTCAATATTTCTGAAATTATTTTGAATAAAAAAACAACACAGGTCTTGTTCATATAACTGGTTCATGTTGCCTTCAGCCGGTGTCGGTTTTATTTTTTATGAACAATACTACATTGATAGAATGCTGAAATAAAAGCGAACCTGCATCAGCCAGTTTGCTTTCATTTCAGCCTTTCATCAAAGCAGACTTGTTCGTAACACTCAGTTTACGTTAACTTGTATTTATAGACATTTTCTTCATAGAAGCACACGGAGAGCGCGAGTGTACCCGCTTGTGTATGTGTGAGCGCAAGATCAAATCATGTTGGCATATCTAATTATAAAGTAATAACAGACATGCACTTCCGTCTCACCCGCCCTTATGGAGACACGCTGAGCTCCATCTGTGTGTGTGTGTGTTACAGGCCGTGAATGAAAGTGTGTTTGTGTATGAAAGTGAGTAAATGAGTAAGGCGTGAGAGAACTTTCTAAATAGAGAGTTATTCTTAAAGAAGAATACAATCGCTTTCATCTCTTTTGCGTCCTTTCTCTGACCCTCCCGTTAGCAGTCTGGAGTCTTTGTTGGTAGTGTGTGTGTGTGTGTGGTATTTGTATTTTTAAATGAGTGCATTTGCATGGAAAAGAGAGTGTGCGCCTGTCTGTTTTGAGTGTGTCTGCAAAGTCTTTAATATGTATGTTTAATATGCGTTTGGCTGAATTTGAATTAGTTAGCCTTTGTGTTTACATCTGTGTGGATTTTTTTTTATTTTTTTTTTTTACTTTGGGTACCTTTATGTCCCAACTATTTTTTTATTTTTATTCTTTTTGCATGAAGGTCATAGGTTGAATACTTTTTTGTACTTTTCAAATGACTTTTATGAATAAATTGTTTTAGCAAAATATCCATAAATAAAATAAAATAAAATAAATAAAACAATAAAAAAAACTGTATCCTAAATACACACAATTAAATAACATTTTCACACTTTTAAACGCCAAATTAAAGCTTTATTGGAAATGACACCCCATAAAAATAAGTTATATTTACCTTGATTATTCTTTGTTTCCATCAAACATAACTTATCATCATTATCATATTATCATGTTTTTAAACATGTAATAATTTGTCATTTTAAAATGGATTTTCATAGTTAATTATTGAAAGTCTGTGTCTAAGACAAGGCTAAAACAATAAAATCTATATCTAAAATGCATTTGAAAAGTATTGAAAATAAATGATGAAGGCCTGGTAAAAAGTCTACCACCCCCCCTCAAACTCAGCTCCAAAAGATATACTCCTCGATCATTTATTATTTCTCGTTCTTCTATGTTTTTCCTTTCAGGATGGATCATGTCCTTTACACTCTGACCTTGGTGGACATATTACACCATAAAGAGTGACTCGTAACCATGGTGACTAAACTACTAATCCTATAGCACCTTGACATCAGGGATAGCCAATCCACACTGACAGACATTATCAATCAAGTACAAAAATCAGACAAAGCAGACAAACACTGTAGCTCTGTTCCAAAACATAGTGATCTGCCTACCAATACAGCATTTTAGTGAGTCTCCTGTGCGGCCATTCTAAACCAGTCGCTTATGAGGTTCCATTTTTAGTCAGGATGCTGCCTAAGTAGCTTCACTAAAGCCACGTCCACACTAATTCATTTTTGTTTGAAAACACCTTAATTTTGCTACCTTTACGCCTCTCTTCAAAACTGGAATCGCATTTTGCACCACCAAAAATGCACTTTTGAAAATGCTCTCTGTAACCGCATACTTTGGAAAACGATGATGTTGAAAACTTTAGAGTTTACCAACTAAAACGTATTACTGTGGAAGTGGCGTAAGGTTTAGAACAGAGCTTGTGCATATCATAATTACTGAAACCCTTATCCTCTTCAACTCTGGTGCATTTTTTGGCTGCCACCTGCAATTTTTTAACTACCAAATTTAAAAGCTCACCGTTCACACATTCAGTAGACTAATTGCATAAAATTGATCTCTTTTTATAGACAAACCAAATTTTAAGAAAAGATTGCAATCATTCATAAATAATATTGTACGGCGCTGTGCCGTACAGCCCGTCTGGCACCAACAATCATGCCAAGGTCGAAATCATTGAGATAAAAACATTTTCCCCAGATTTTATGCACTGTACTGCTGCCACATGATTGGCTGATTAGATAATCGCATGGATGATTGTTGGTGCCAGATGGGCTGGTTTGAGTATTTCTGTAACTGCTGATCTCCTGGGATTTTCACACACAACAGTCTCTAGAATTTACTCAGAATGGTGCCAAAAATAAAAAACATCCAGTGAGCGGCAGTTCTGCAGATGGAAATGCCTTGTTGATGGGAGAGGTCAACAGAAAATGGCCAGACTTTTTTGAAAAAGTCACCGGTAACTCAGATAACCGCTCTGTACAATTGTAGTGAGAAGAATAGCCTCTAAGAATGCTATTCTGAGATGTGGGTTGGCGCTGTTTTGGCGGCATGAGGGGGACCTACACAATATTAGGCAGGTGGTTTTAATATTGTGGCTGATCGGTGTATGTTTACAATCTTATGATAAATATCTATTTTTTTCCCTAACTTCATAAGCATGTACACTATATTGCCAAAAGTATTTGCTCATCTGCCTTTAGACGCATATGAACTTAAGTGACATCCCATTCTTAATCCATAGGGTTTAATATGACGTCGGCCCACCCTTTGCAGCTATAACAGCTTCAACTCTTCTGGGAAGGCTTTCCACAAGGTTTAGGAGTGTGTTTATGGGAATTTTTGACCATTCTTCCAGAAGCGCATTTGTGAGGTCAGACACTAATGTTGGACGAGAAGGCCTGGCTCGCATTCTTCGCTCTAATTCATCCCAAAGGTGCTCTATAGGGTTGAGGTCAGGACTCTGTGCAGGCCAGTCAAGTTCTTCCACACCAAACTCGCTCATCCATGTCTTCATGGACCTTGCTTCGTGCACTGGTGCGCAGTCATGTTGGAACAGGAAGGGGCCATCCCCAAACTGTTCCCACAAAGTTGGGAGCAAGGAATTGTCCAAAATCTCTTGGTATGCTGAAGCATTCAGAGTTCCTTTCACTAGAACTAAGGGGCCAAGCCCAGCTCCTGAAAAACAACCCCACACCATAATCCCCCCTCCACCAAACTTCACAGTTGGCACAATGCAGTCAGACAAGAACCGTTCTCCTGGCAACCGCCAAACCCAGACTCGTCCATCAGATTGCCAGATGGAGAAGCGTGATTCGTCACTCCAGAGAACGCGTCTCCACTGCTCTAGAGTCCAGTGGCGGCGTGCTTTACACCACTGCATCCGACGCTTTGCATTGCACTTGGTGATGTATGGCTTGGATGCAGCTGCTCGGCCATGGAAACCCATTCCATGAAGCTCTCTATGCACTGTTCTTGAGCTAATCTGAAGGCCACATGAACTTTGGAGGTCTGTAGCGATTGACTCTGCCGAAAGTTGGCGACCTCTGCGCACTATGCGCCTCAGCATCCGCTGACCCCGCTTTGTCATTTTACGTGGCTAACCACTTCGTGGCTGAGTTGCTGTCATTCCCAATCGCTTCCACTTTGTTATAATACCACTGACAGTTGACTGTGGAATATTTAGTAGCGAGGAAATTTCACGACTGGACTTGTTGCACAGGTGGCATCCTATCACAGTACCACGCTGGAATTCACTGAGCTCCTGAGGGTGGCCCATTCTTTCACAGATGTTTGTAGAAGCAGTCTGCATGCCTAGGTGCTTCATTTTATACACCTGTGGCCATGAAAGTGATTGGAACACCTGAATTCAATTATTTGGATGGGTGAGCGAATACTTTTGGCAATATAGTGTAATTCTGGGTCTGTTTGCTCTATCTCCCTGCAAAAAGTCTTATTTCATTTCACTAGATGGCAGCAAGTACTAGGAAATGCATGTTTCCCACTGTTTTGTCATATATCTCGGCCACTGAATGGACTAGAAGCTCAATCCAGGGGTCGTTGTAAAGCTGATTTCATCAACTTTGTGATATCTAACATTTAATTTTCAATAGCTGATAACATATTTTGCAAATGATTTGTATATAATGCTTTTTATTTATTTTGCTACATTTGACATAAAACAGTCAGGCTCACAGACAAGTAAATAATGGCTCATTTGAAAAAAAGATTTTTGGCTACTTTGGGGCTTACAAATAATTAATAATAATAATTTTCTTTATTTATCACACATTATACATTTGCACATATACAGTGAAATTCTTCTTTTCACATATCCCAGCTAGGCTGGGGTCAGAGTGCAGGGTCAGCCATGATACAGCGCCCCTGGAGCAGATAGGGTCAAGGGCCTTGCTCAAGGGCCCAACAGTGGCATCTTGGTGGTGCTGGGGCTTGAACCCCTGACCTTCTGATCAGTAACCCAGAGCCTTAACCGCTGAGCTACCACTGCCCCCATTTTTTTGCATATCCCAGCCAAGCTGGGGTCAGAGCGCAGGGTCAGAAGCAGTGATTGGAGCAGACATGATACATTTGTCTTTGTTGTCTTACTGGGATATTTCACTTTGTGATTCTTTTGATAATCATTCGAACTGTGGTGTAAGGGTGACAAAATAGTCTATACAGTCACATTCCAGAAAATGAGAGCTTTCATTTCATATATGACTTGTCCATTTAAGTGCTATGTGCAAGACTTTTATATTCGAACACATATTTATACGTTGTCACCTCTAGGTGGTGCTCCTTTGCAACGCAAAGTTTATGGCTTTTTTATATTATTTTACGTAAAATAAATGCTAAAATAAATGATACAGTCACATTTCTGAGAATGACAGCTTTTATTTGATATATCACTTGTCTATTTAAGTGCTATGTGAAAGACTTTTATATTTATAGGCATATTTTTATGTCGTCAATTCTAGATGGTGCTCGTTTGCGATGGAAGGTTTTTAAGGCTTTATTTTATTTTACGTAACATAAATGCAAAAGTGATGGTATTCTCTGAAAAGTTCAGTTTCAAAGCTTTCAAATGATACCACATATACCTGACTTCTGTATCCGGGGACTTTAACGTTTTAAGTGTAAACTTATTTCGCGATATAGCGCCCCCCTTTGGCGGTGGGTCCAGAGAGTTCAGATAGTGTACCTCAGTTTTTGTTTGTTTTTATTTGCATGTGCCTGTGTGTGTTTACCTGAGTGTAAGCTACATTAGTTCCATCGGTAACCTCCACAGTGAGGTTATAAAATGATCGTTGCTCTGCATCCAGAGGTTTAGCGATGATGACAGTGCCAACACCTTTCTCAACGTCGAACATACTGTCCACATCACCACCTTACACAGAAAGAGAGACACAATTAAACACAAGAGCTCTCAATTTCAGTCTAACATCAAGAAAAAGGGGGAGATCACACACACACACACACACACACACACACACACACGCACACAAACATATATTAGTATTGCATAGACACGCAGTTTCAAACACACACAAATGTAATTCCCATGTACACCAGTTGGGGGCGCTGCAGGGTTTTACTTTTTAAAACAGCAGCAGGAAGGGATTTCCTCAATATACCCACATTTTTCTCTCCACACACACACACACACACACACACACACACACACACACACACACACACACACACACACACACACACACAGAGTAAATAATATTCAACACATCCCACATATGCAAAACACACACTTAAAATGCACACAACCCACATATGCAACACATACATGCATAATGTCCTACACAAATTCTACAAAGAAACACAAAAAACACACCCCACATATGCAACATGCATTATGCACACATCCTACATATGTATCACACACAAAATACACTTCTTACATATACAAGTTAAGGTTGCCAGCACCACTTTTCAATAAAGTTATAATTGTAAACATTAGTTAATTATATTAGTCAACATAAGCAAACAAGGTCCAAAACACTAATTTTTAAAAAAAAAAAAATTTTAATTAAAAGCTGCAAATGTGAGCATGTAGTAAATGCATAATGAACTAATATGCACTAATAATGCAATGAACATGGTAACACGTTACAAAAGGTTTTATTCATTAACAGTTAACATGAACTAACAATGAACAATACTTTTGCAGCACTTCTTAATCTGGGTTAATGTTCATTTCAGTACAGTATATACACCAATACATTTAAAAAAAATTAAGTTGTGCACATTATGCAGTATGAACTAACATTGAACGTTTGTATTTATTTTAATAAACATTAACCAAGATTAATAAATGCTTTATATAATTATTGTTCATTGTTAGTTCATGGTACCTAATGCATTTACTAATGTTAACAAATAAAACCTTATAGTAAAGTATAGAACGTTTTGCATTTATTTTTTCTACACACCCTCCCCACCCTCACCCCAAAAGACAAGTACACACACAAACAGTAACACTAATACACATGCATAACACATCCCATATACACGTACACAAACATGCTCTTCAGAATCTCCGAATTAAGTGAGCGAAAGACCCAAACTTTTAAATGTTATTCACTGGAAATCTTGTAGCTGCATTTTTGCATACACAAAGCTGCCATGTTGTGATCTGTCAGGTGACGCATGAGAACCAATGGGATTTTGTTTTGTTATCGACAAAGTGTAAATGCGAAAAAAAAAAAAAAAAACTGAAATTTGCTGTCTTCTGCCTGTTTCCATTCAAATGGACTTTTATCGATAAAAATGATGTGCATGATGACATCATGCTAAAAAAAAAAAAACACTTTGTCACATAAGTTTTGGTTTATCGCAAAAGAAATCTGCCCTTAAGCTGTTTCCATTCAGAAATGTATGTATATCGCTAATTGTGTACCTTTTTGCCTCCAAGATGTCCCTAATTTTTTCTCCCCCAAAGTCTTTGTAAAATGGGGAGAGTATTGAGACAATTCATTGAAATTAGCCAGCTTACTGTCATTTTAATTTCACAAATAAAAGCAATCAGAAGATGAGGAACTGCAATCAAAAGGGAGCTGTTGCCCTTCTGATAGGCCTGTAATATTGGTCTTGATGTTGCGCCTATCGCAGGTTGCTAACGGTTCTGACCCAAAAATGAATCGTTATGGCCCTGTTCAAGCTGGCATCCTGCACCAAGTAGCGGGGGAAACTTTTGGTCTTAGTATAAGGACCATCCATCGATGTGTATATGCTCTGTGCACAGCTATTAAAGAAAAATTGATGCGGTGTAATATCAGGGTTTACATATGATACATTCCTGATATTCAATAGGCTATTTTAAATAATCATCTAATCTGAAGCATTGCCATCACAACTGCATTATGTCCTGCATATTTTTCCAGCAACTTTTAATGACCAACTGAACTTGATTGTCATCTAAAATTAATTTTAGCATCATAATGCAATTTACATTTTCTGAAGAAGCTCAGCAAATGTGATCCCAGTTAAAGAGGGTTAGATTTAAAATATTTAAAAGTTTTGAAATGTTTAAAAGCTAATTTTCTGAAAGTGAACTCAGCATTGGACAAATAGTTCTGATAGTGTATGGTCTTGAAAAAAAGTGTAGAACATTCTGAGAATGTCATTCAGACAATTTTTGTTCATCTGCAGAACAGGTTAAGGCTAATTTAAGTTTGTTTAAAGAAAAGGCAAGTATATAGGACTAACAATATTATTTTTTTCATTTGGTAATTTATTTTTTTAATGTAATGCTTTTTTCATTTGGTAATTTATTTAATTTAATACAGGGAATTTTGCCGGCATTTTTTCAAAAGTAATCTAAACAATAATTTTGTAGAATTGGGCTATATGTTAGTGTTCCTAAAATGCACACTGATGCTTTTCTCCTAGTATTGTGTATTTATTTTTACTTTGTGCACAGAAATGATATGTTTTTTTGTATTGTGGGATAATTCCATGACTGCTGTCTATTATTTTGAATGGTGTGGAAAAGCAACTTTAATAAATGAATGGATGGCTACCACAATTAAATTAATTGCAAAGAGAGGCCATTCATTTGGACTCCGTGCACTTGTCGATGAAAGGTGCATGATATGAGATATTTGTGTTGGCACTCCTGGAAGTGTCATGACACAGATATGTTTGCAGCATCAGATATGTGCAGGTATGCCATTAAGACCAATCCATAAATGCGAGTAATGCTTCATGCACAATAAATTGGCTTTCAAGTATGTATACCTTGTCGTCATGATTAACACAGGCTAACGATTGGTAAATGTGACATGTGACACTACATTTTTGCATTAATTCCAATTTTCTTGACAAAAAGTGTTTCCAAACCAGTTTTTTGCAACATTTGAATTATCGACATAGAGTTTATGAGCTAGAGTTAAACGGAAAAATATTATGTCGACACTTGTGAAATTTTAGCGATAAATTGTGTTTCCATCAGCTTTATCGTAAACTTTTTGATGCCCTACATCTTTTGTCGAAAAAAAAAAAAAACCCTTGGATGGAAACATAGATACTGATACCAAATCTGGTGGCATGCATACTCCTGCGACATATTTAAATTGTGCGATCATGATTGAGATTAAGCTATTGAGTGAAGGGGAACATTTTCAGTGAATAACAAATTACATTTCGGTTGGTAAATCATATAGACTACATTTATGGTACATTAATTGTGTTTTCCTTTCATGGTGCTTTTATTGTATGTACATTCCAGAAAACATCTCCAACTGTGTTCCACAGAAGAAAGTCAGTCAAACGGTTTAGATCCAAATGAGGGTGAATAAATGATAATATTATTTAATTTTCGGGTGAACTATCCCTTTAAGAAGTGGTTCAGGGAGTTGCATCAGTGTTTAAACCCTGTGTGTGTAAACGGAGATGAAAGTGTGTTTTGGCAGGGCGTTATGCGTTACTGTTTGTTCTGCCTGTTGCTGGAACACATGGCAGAATCACACACACACTCTTTCATTCATCACCGTCCAACCTCTCTGTCCTCACACACATGCATGCTAACCCTGGGTTGACCCCTGACCTTTCCACACTCGACTGGCTGTTTAATGGTGCATTAATCAGGCTGCTGATGATAAGGCTGGGTCAATGACCGCCAGAGGGGCCTGAGGTGCATCATAAATAAACGCAAACACACACACACACACACACACACACACACACACACACACACGCACGCACATACAGGGAAATAAACTATAATCTCTGCTGCACAGTAAACATCCTAATACATCTAAAGTGAGCATACATGCACATGCATACTCATACATTGCACATATGCTTAAATCATATTGGTATCAAGGTACCCGCCCTAAAATCCACACCCCAACCAGTCAGGTTTGAGAAAAACAGCACAACACCAGGGGATGATGAGAAAGCAGAGCCAGCTGATGGTTAAACAGCAACAGAGCAATAGCAGTTCTGCTGAACTTATTTAGAGAGAGAGAGAGAGAAAGAGAGAGAGAGATAGAGACAGAGAGAGAGAGAGAGAGAGAGAGAGAGAGAGAGAGAGAGAGAGAGAAAGAGAGAGGCAGACACAGACAGAGAGTTAGAAAAAGAGACAGGCAGACATTGATTTAAAGACAGAGAAAGTGAGATCACGACACAGACCTTTAAGAGAAAGAGAGAAACCACAGATAAAGAAGAAAGCAGATTTAGAGAAAGAAAAGAGGAAAAGAGTTCTGCTGAACTGGTAAAGATACCTTCTGTAGAACAGTTCCTGCCACAAGCTGTCTGGAGTATATAGAACATCTCACGGAAAGAGCGAGGACCTTCCCATACGAAGCATTCAGAAAGAGAGAGAGTGAGAGAGAGACAGAGAGAAAGAGAAGATGGAAGAGGGTTTATAGAACAACAGAAGAATGGAGAGTTGTTGAAGGGGAAAAGAAAATTAATGCAAAAATGAATGAAGAGAAAAAAGTGAAAGAAAGAGTAGCGAAAGGGTGCAGAGCAGGTGCGGCTAAAGCAAACAGAAGGTATCTGAACACCAAACCACATGCATGATGCATTCTGGGAAATTCCGAGACTCTCTAATAGTCTCCTATTTCTAGAACTACAGGAAGTCAAAGTCCTAAAGAAAAATGACTTCAACATTACTGTGTAATTATCACAATTTAACATTAAATTATTTTATTTTTTTGTTTAATATTAACACAAATTGGAATCCTGAAATTGAAATATATTGTACACTGATGAGCCAAAACATTATTTCCACTCACAGGGGAAGCGAATAACGTTGATCATCTCCTAACAAGGCCACATGTCAAGGTCTAGGTAGATTAGAAGGTAAGCGAACAATCAGTTCTCATAGTCAACGTGTTGAATGCAGGAGAAATGGGCAGGAGTAAAGACCTGAGCGATTTTGACAAGGGTCAAATTATTATGGCCAGACAACTGGGTCAGATCATCTCTGAAATGGCAAGGCTTGTGGGGTGCTTCTGGTCAGCAGTGATGTCAGCAGTAATGAGTACCTACCAACAGTGGTCAGAGGAGGGACAAACCAAAACTGGCGACAGGGTGTTGGGCACCAAAAGGCTCATCGATGCACGAGGGCAACGAAGGCTATCCCGTCTGGTCCGAACCGACAGAAGGTCTACTGTGGCACAAGTCACAGAACATTTTTAGGATGGCTATGGGAGGAATGTGTTACAACACACAGTGCATCGCACCTTGCTGTGAATGGGGCTGCATAGCCGCAGACCGGTCAGAGTGCCCATGTTGACCCCTGTCCACCATCAAAAGCGACTACAATGGGCACGTGAGCATCGGAACTGGACCTTGGAGCAGTGGAAGAAGGTCGCCTGGTCTGATGAGTCCCGCTTTCTTTTACATCACGTGGACGACTGTGTACCTGTGTGCCATTTACCTGGGGAAATGATGGCACCAGGATGCACTGTGGGAAGATGACAAGCCGGTGGAGGGAGTGTGATACACTGGGTAATGTTCTGCTGGGAAACCCTAGGCCTAGCCATTTCACACGTGCCACCTACCTAAACATCGTTGCAGACCAGGTACACCCCTTCATGGCAATGGTATTCCCTGATGGCAGTGACCTCTTTCAGCAGGATAATGCACCCTGCCACACTGCACACATTGTTCGGGAATGGTTTGAGGAACATTATGAAGAGTTCAAGGTGTTGCCCTGGTCTCCAAATTCCCCAGATCTCAATCCGATTGAGCATATGTGGGATTTATTGGACCAAAAAGTCTGATTCATGGCAGCTCCACCTCACAACTTACAGGACATGAAGGATCTGCTGCTAATGTCTTAGTGCCAAATACCACAGGACACCTTCAGGGGGTAGAGTTCAAGCCTCAGCGGATCGGCGCTGTTTTGGTGGCACGCAGAGGACCAACAGCATATTAGGCAGGTGGTTATATTGTTTTGGCTCATAGGTATATATTCAGGATAGCTATTATTAAAAATAATACAATATAATAAAATACATATTTTTTAAATGTCCATTATTAAATCACATTTTATAATAATTAAAACATTTCTGTATAAAGTTCTCAACTGACACAGTAAGGCAGTTTGACTTTTAACATGATCAATTGTTTAACTGTTTGTATGTGTGTACAAACCTTACATCGCCATAGATACACAGCCGCAAGCAATCGCCATGGTGACCATGGAATGGCATAGGATAGCAACAAAACACCACAAATCATGCAGTGAACAAATTTTCTGACTATTATTAACTCTAATCCAAAATATCAAAATAAAACCTACTCTATTCCCTAATCTGTAATCTATACCATTTAATTGAGCAGTAATGCCTGTCTGCAAGGACTAATGCGTAAATAATGAAATTATATACATTTATAGTTTTTATAAATGAAAGGCAATTATATTCTAAATTTCCCAACAGCAATCGATGGCCGATTTTTATATATTTCTAATCCCTGACATTTTGCCATAATCCCTAATCTTGAAACCAAGACATTTTTCATTTTGCTTGTTTTAGGTTTACCTTTACTAAATCCTGACTCCACTTTCATACGAAAGCTACATTGCAAAATACTAGCTCTCCTAACAATTAACATGAAAAAACTACATTCTAACTCAATTTATCCCAGTCCGACCACTCACCTGTGATGTCAAACCACAAGGAGGTGGAGCCTTGCTGCTGGGCGGACACCACGCCAACAATATCTGCCACTTTGTCGGTCTCCATGACGGTAAAGTTGTAAAGTTGCTCGTCGAAGGCAAGAGGCACAGGGTTGGGAGGAGGACGGCGAATCCACTCGATATGCAAACGAGCAGTCGCCCAGCGTTGAGGACGCCCGTTGTCCACTGCTTTCACCTGGGGTCATTGGGCAAAAGTCACAGGATGACCAGTAGGACAGGAATACAAGACTTTAAAAGAAAAGCTTTCAACAGAAATAAACTAAAATGGGAGACTCAATGCATCAAGCATTGACCTTTGTTCTGAATGAAAACAAAAGGAACAACCTGTTACAAGAGAAACTTTTAAATGTCAGCTATCTCATTGAGAACACTGGGCAACTATATGTGTAGAGGGTGTTTTACAGAGTTGAAAGTTCACAACTTCACTGAGACTTTTATTGCCTTGGGACATCAGATATGGTATCACTTAAGGTTGTTGTTGGTCCAACAGGTGGTCTTACACCCCAACCAACATGACCAAGATGGTCTACCAGGTCAAAATCAGGTCCACTCACTGATCAACCATCTAGACTAATTTGGACCAGCTAGAAACCATGTAAAACTATTTTAAGATGGTTTTAGCTTGATTTATATCAAAGATTATCAAAGGTGTTTGAGAAGGTAAAAGGTCAGGTAACTCACAGTAAGAATGTCATAGGTTCCAGCTGTGAACTGTTTCTTGGGTGACAAAACCACTCCAGTTTTGGCATCGATAACAAACTTCCCATCCTCATTGCCATCAATGATGCTGTAGGAGAGGTCAGCATTGGCCCCCTGGTCTTGGTCGTAGGCAAATACGCGGTATATGGGAGAGCCACGCTGTTTACGGGTGCGCTCAGGTAAACGGACCTGATACACCTTCTCTGGAAACGTCGGTTTGTTATCGTTAACATCCAATACTTGGATCACCACCCATACTGTGGTGTGCCTGGGGGAGGGACCGCCATCTGATACCGTCACCTGGGCACACAAAAGTGCAAAGAAGTGCAATGACCATGAAGACAAAACACATAGCACTCTTCAAATAAACAATAACAAATTAACATCATCATTATATCTGTTGGTGATGCCATTACTAAACAGACACAAAGAATTTTGACCATGAAACATTAAACAGCTGTTTAGGGATGTGCAAAACTGCATAATTTCAAAATCAACTTTGTGGGTTGCCTGAATGACTTTTAAGGAAGCCTTGCATAATTACACACTTTTAGGGTTCACCTGACTTCAGTCAGATGTGTTTCTTAGATGATGTTTACATAAGATGCGTTCTTGCATTCAAAAACATGCATTTAACAGAATTCAGGGGTCTCAATATATGTTTTTAAAAGGTGGACTATAAGCTCGGATGGGCCCGCCAGCGGATGAGAATTATTATTATTTTTTTTATCAAAATGTTAATAACTAAAGTCTTGACCAACACAAAATACATATCGTTTTAAATCTCAGAAGCTCTACTTTACAATGCATGTTGGCATTATGACCAAAACTGAACAATTTTCAGACAAATCAGAAAAGTTCAGTTTTGATCATTTATAAAAACTTTGCACTGTCCATATTATTGTAATCGGTAAAAACATCAATCTCATCAAATAGCTATGTTTCATATATTGTTGAAAAGCTCTCAAAGACTAGAACACAACCAGCCTATTTGTTTTACTCACAGAACAAATATATAGTAAGTAATAGCTAAGTACTGTATATATATTTGACATTTATGTATCATGTGAACAGGTGATGCTCATATGCCACATTTTCACTTATAACTTCACAAAAATAAACAGAACATAAAATATCACATACCATTACTTAGAGGCGATTATCTTTAAAACGAGCCCACACAAAAAGTAATCGGATACATAGACCATTAGATAACCCACATGAAGCAAAATGTGCACACAGCATCTGTCATCTTGCTATCTGGCTACAAACATTTTATCCGGCTTTCCTGGATCAGATGACATCATCGGAAATGCTGTAGCGTCATGGAATGCTAAACCAATCGGATTGGGTTGAGATTTCTCCAACCAGTGGTGATAGTCCTCCATATTTGGGCAGAGAGTCTTGTGATCAATCACTCTAATCACATATGGCCACCAGGAAATGGCACCAAGTATACTTGGTGCCATTTCCTGGTGGCCATATGTGATTAGAGTGATTGATCACAAGACTCTCTGCCCAAATATGTAGGACTATCCATGATGACTCAATGATGACTCAAATGGCACAGAATAAAACTACTAAAATCATGGCTGCATGCTATCTAAACCATTAGTCATTGCTGTGTTTGCATGAGTAATTAGTTCTTATGTACAATTATTATGTTTTATTTGTTTGGAGAGGCTTTTGGACACTTGGAGATGTTTTTGGACACTAAAATAAAAAAAAATTTGTAATAACTTTTGATTGCTTTTTCGTATCAACACAAAATTGTACTCAAGTTACAGGTGACATGATTGGGAACAAAATAAAAGCAGTTTTTCGAACTACCTTATGTACACCCTGAGATATATAATGTCAAATCAGAAAACTAAGAAAAAAAGTTCATATTTAGCTCAATATTTTTTTTCAGCAGTATCTTAGACTGAGAGTCTAAGAATTTATCATAATCTATATCATTGAAAAAAATGAAAAAGCTTTCTTTAAAATGCTACCAAACATTTGACCCTCCTTTCTTTTTTTTCTTTTTTTTTTTTTGTCAAGTTATAAGCCTTTAATTTTGGGTATGCCACTGAAACAGGAAGTCAGAAACGACAATAGAAAGGAAAAAAAGAAAAGCCTCCATTGTCATCATTTACACCTAATAGGGATTAGTGCAGAAAGAATTTCTCTCTTCTGAGGAAAACAAAATTAGATTTTTGGCAGAAAGTCACAGTCACTATTCACTGTCACTGCATCCTTTTTTTTTTTTTTTCATAAAATAAAAGTGAATTGAGACTGAAACTAACATTCTCCCTAACATCTCCTTTTGAGTTCTACTGAAGATAGAAAGTCAGACAGGTAAATCATCTCTTTGAGAGTACAAGTCAATTCTCACCAGTTGCATTAAAAACGGCTGTTTAATATTGACAAAATGCATTGAAAATGTTAACAGATAAAATCCTGATAGAACCTTGCTGCTAAATCAGTTATGTTGTATATTTAAAACAGATATGCATATTAAAGATAGATAATATGTTTTCATTGTGTGTAATTTATTAATGTTATAGTGTTAATATTATTATAATGTATATTACTGATTCACATGGCAGAGAAAATATCTCGGATACATACATTAGATGGAGCTCTAGAAAGATGAGATATGTAATGGGTGCATAAGTCTGTTTTAAGTGTTTCTCTTCACTCTACTGATGGTATTATTACACAAAGCATTTTTGCAATTTCTGCCTTTCTTGCTGTATTATGAGGGAGCGCCACGATGTGACGAGACAAAATGAGATCACTCCAACTTTGTACGCATGCGATGAAGACAGCTTTGTTGATTATAAACTGGAGCAATAGTTTAATCGCATCGCTCGGTTATATAGACATGGTACAACACCATTCACATGTCCAATTAACAGGTTTATACCCGTTACATGTGTAAAATCTAAAGTTCAGTAAATATGCACTTCCCCACTGCGCGCGCTCACAAGCTGCTAAACTGCATGACGAGTGAAGGCGAGAGGGAGAGAGAGCGACACGATAGAGGGAATTCCCTGCATTTGAAAGTGAAACATGCGGGAATGATTAAAATTGTGCTCAATCCCCGCAATCCCACTCTATTGAGCTATGGTCGGGCAAGTAAAATGCTCTTTAACTTGCCCGTTCAAAACTCCACTTGTCCCGGACAAGTGTTAATGTCGAGCCTTGTACTTATGAGTATTATGTGGTTTGCTTAGTAACATGCTAACTTTAAACTCTATTGGAATCACTGAATCCAGTCTCACGTTTGTTTTTTGATGAGAGTTGTTTGTGTGGCGTTCACATGCTGCCTTAAGCCCAAATTTGACTTTGGTCAGATGCGAATGCTAGGCGTTTGCGTATAGGATGCCTGACGCAGATTTCGTCATCATCAGAGTGCTTGAGCACTGAACACGTGCGGCCTGATTTTTCTAACCACGTGTACTCTGAATGCGCAGAATGCGCATGTGCCTAGAATTATTTGCACTAATTAGTGGCTCCACAAGGTGGCAACATTCACAGTTGAGACATTGCTGTTACGAAGCAGCGCTAGAAGATGTCACTGCTAAACAACAGGAGACGAATGTGGAGAGCGCGTCAAGAGCGTGTGTGTGAGGAGGTCTGGAGATACATACATTTGTATAATTTGAGTCTGAAGGAATATAAAAGACATATTTATGAGTCTAAACTCCTGAAGAGAAATAGTCCTGTCTCTCAGCAGTTGTAGCGTGCATGCACCAATCACCTGTGTATGCGTGCACAATCAAATGAAGAATACTTTGAAAGGCTAGTGTTTTTCTGTACACAGATGCTGAGCGTTCATATCAAAACCAAAATATATTTTGGGCTTTAGAAAGAGTTTTGTGCAGTTCTATACAAATTACAGTAAAAATAGACACAGTTGGTGTGTTACTGTATAATGAACAGGAAGGAGAGGAAGAGAGATACTCTAGGCATTTGATCTTCCCCTTCATTTTTCTCTCCGCAGAATGAAGTCATGATAACTCATATTCCACTTTTTCTCTCATTTCCTTTCTCCGACATTCTATCCATTTCTCTTTTTCATTAGCAAACAAGCTCATCGTTCATCCGCCAATCAACGGGGGGGACAAGACTGCCGGCCAATCGGGAGACTGTGCCAAATTGCGAACGTATATTTAAATAATATCATTAAAAACAGAAGACACGGTGTGTGCCATCCATCTCGGAAGAAACAACAGAACGATTAATTCAATTCACTTTATTCATTTCCTTTCACACATACAGGCTGCTGTGCCACGCCTGTACAAATTCAATCTGTCTGTCTGAGAGAGAGAAAAAAACACAAGAGGAAATAATACAGACGGGTGA
Organism: Myxocyprinus asiaticus; assembly: GCF_019703515.2. NCBI lineage: Eukaryota > Metazoa > Chordata > Actinopteri > Cypriniformes > Catostomidae > Myxocyprinus > Myxocyprinus asiaticus. The sequence continues at coordinate 39,050,840 of NC_059374.1, read as the reverse complement.
GAGAGCATGGAGAGAGAGAATAATTTAATAAATGAGAGAACTGAGTGGACAAAATGAGAGAGAGAGAGAGAGAGAGAGATGATGTTTGGAAAAACAAAGCATATACTACACTTACCTTTGCTGCAGTACGTACTACAAATGTTCTGTATATAGTACAAAAGGGTTCAAAAATCTGAGTCTACAATGAAAATCTAGGACTCAAAATCTAATTTAAACCTGGAAATAAACAAAGTTTTAGGAATTTGAAAAATGCAAAACCAAATAATGTTATGATGTAAAAATGAATAATATTTCAGATTCTTCACTTCTTCTAGGACACTAATTAAATGATCAAGTGTGTCACATTAGCTAGGTTTCCATCCATGTATTTTTATGCAAATTTTGGGATTTGCCGCTGAACACTACAGTAGCAAACATGAATTTCGTCAGAGTGTTTTATCTGCACGCTCTCAACCAAAAGTAATCCATTACATTAAATAAAAGAGTGATTTCAACTTCCATTTTCAATTCTATTTTGCAGTAATTTCCCCAGAAGTGACTATTTTGTTCTCTTCAACGCATGGAGTGAAAACTCTGCTTTACTCGCGAATTTTTGTAGCTATGTTCTGATTTTGAGCATACATTAAATTCGTAACTTAGAAGGAAACATGACTACTGACAATTTTAACTTACAGACAGTGATGTTGTTTTGTTTGAAGTGTATTTTATTGCGTAATACACACTGTCTCACATCCTATACATACTATTATACATACTTTTAACAAATAGTATGCAGTATAGTCATGTATACTGCACAGTATTCAGTAAGTAGTAAGCCAGTATTTCATTCTGAACATGCCAGAGAGAAACTGAGAAAGGGAGGGGGTGATAATTGAAAATAGAGGGGGGTTGTGTAATGTTTGGGTGTCAAGGGATCACACGGTGAACAGGCAACATAACGTGAGTTACAGAAGGACAAGTTTATTCTCAAAAGATCAACACCACAAAATATAATTTATTACAAACACACATAACACCCACTTGAAATGGCTAAAACTTTCTCGCACATACATACACATACATACTCTTTCTCACTGTTACATATGCAAACAGACCAGCAGGGGTGAAAGAATTCAGGATTCAGTCAGAACGCGTCAATTTTCTTGAATTTATATGAAGTGAAAATGGTTATTTTCCCTGTCGCTCAGAAAATTAATCCGCAATTTGGAGGTAACGCAATTTAACATGGATCGCAGCTCCCCCAGACTAACCCCCCCAAACCACCCCCACCCCCCCCCCGTGTGTGGATGTTTGTTTGTGTGAAAGTAGGTTAGCATGAGTGTGTGTGTGTGTGAATGTCTCACCTCCAGTACGTGCTCAGCCTGTTGTTCGCGATCCAGTTTCCGAGAGGTTGTGGTTATCAGACCTGTAAAACACAAAATCACACATTTTTGGGCAAGTGCTTTAAAGATACAGTATATTTTGACCCAACCACTTGTACATTATAACAATTTAAAATCCCAAATATTATTTTTTACATACATACAGTATATGTACATTTAAATATATATTAGGGATGGGGAATGTAAAGTGTTAATTTCTGCGATTATTAGTTTATTAAAAAAATGTATGCAATTAATGCAGTATCCATTTTTTTTCACTTCCTGAAACTTTTTTAAATTTTTTCCCCACTTCCTGTGGTAAAAATGGGCATATATGAATTTCCAGGACTCACTCAACTTGATTGCACATCCTAGTACATAAAGCGGGCATAATAAACACAGAGCGGATTTACTGTACAGAGAATAGACATCACCCGCAAGTGGTGAGCCAGGTGTGGGAGAGATATGGGCAAGCTGCCATATCTAATAATGCACTGGCAATGTGCACTTAAGTTTATCTTGCCAACAAAGCTTGATATGAATTGAATCTGCCCATTTGATACTATTATTAATAAAGTCCACTAAAAGATGCCAGAAGATTTTGCCCAACTTTTAATTGAAGAAAGTCCACTGATTTTATGGCATATAATATTTATGTACAAATATTTATACCTGTAAAAATTTGTTTAACTCTATCCACAAAAAAACGTATAAAATTTTAACATATTTATTTAAATAAATTATAACTAACAAATTTCTTGCACGTTCTTTGAAATAAAGTATCAATTAAATATATTTGATTATATTTTTATGTCTGTTTTAATGTACCATGTACCATGATTAATCGTGATTAATCACAGAAAACTTTGCGATTAATTAGTAATCTTTTTTAATCGATTCACAGTCCTAAATAATAGTTATAGCGTGATCTAAATTGCATTGAGCAAATGGCACAGGAACTCACAAGCTGCTGAACTGCATGACGAGTGAAGGCGTGAGGGAGAGAGAGTGACACGATAGAGGGCATTCCCTGCATTTGAAAGTGAAACATGCGGGAATTATTAAAATTGTGCTTAATCCCCGCAATCCCTCTCTATTTATGTTAAAAGAAATTAACTTTTAATCGGTTTACTTGTCCGGTCGAGCAAGTAAAATTCTCTTTAACTTGCCCGTTCAAAATTTCAACTTGTCCCGGACAAACGGACAAGCATTAATGTCGAGCCCTGAATGCTTTCATTTAGTTTTCATTAACGATTATTACACGGGTGTGTAGCAAGGTCAGAAATTAACTTTTTCCATTAAGAGGCGATATTGGCCCCTTGGTTTTTATTTTAAGGGTCATTTTATACCTTTAAAGGGCCATATTTTTCTTTCATTCTTTTATGTTAAATAATTACATTTAATCAATCAATTAACATAAATTCTTAATATGACTATCTAGATTGAGAATTGATTACCTCTTAAACAAATTCAATCAACATCAGCTTTACACGGTAACATGCCTAAATAGAGAAAGTTATTATGGGGGCATTTTTTGCCCTCATATTTTGAATTTTAGGGCCATTTTTTGTCACTTTCAGTGGCATTTTTGCCCTGAGCCCCCATACTACGCATCCATGGTGTGTAGTAAAAAATAAATATAAATAATAGTAAATAATAATAAATAAAAAAAAATTGATAAGAAGTGTACACATCATGCATATTTTATGTGCAAGGAAGAACTGGCCTGTATAGTTATGCTGTTGCTATGTTGTATACCACTTGTATTAATTTTAGTTAATTGTTGGTAATCACTTGTCTTCTTAATTAATATGCTAATTCCAATGAATGCAGCTGTTCCTTAGCTACTCACACACACAGATACACACTTTCTTACTCACACATGAACAGATTGGCTCCTTGTACAAAGACATTCTCATTAGCAAATCCATACATTTCAAATTAAAAGTAGGTTAAAAGAATTTTGACTATGTGATCGTGTGTGTGCTTGGGGGACGGAGGATTCTTTATGATGGATTTTCTGTACCATTGTTATTAAGTATCCAATATCATAGACAGCACATAAAAAGCATGTGTGGGTGTGAGTGTTCAGCGTCCAACATTACAACTCTAATCCATCCGTTTTTCCCATTTGCCGACTTTCCCACACACACACACACACACACACACACACACATACTGACTCTTAGGTTTAGAGCGGTAACTGTGTAACTTAGCCTCTGGTTGCCATGGCGATGAGATCAGAAATCTGTAGACGTTAAGACCTCTTTGCAGACAGCCTTTGCCCACCACAGCCAGTAAACCCCATTCAGGTATCACCAATTATCCGATGGGGCCACAAACCAAGTGTGTAATTTGTGTTTGTGAGTGTTTACAAGTGTGTGTTACAGGCATGATGTCATAGACGGGAGTTTTGCCAAACTTTTGTCTCTAGTCTTTTTGTTTGCCCCCTGGCACCCCTCCGTCTTTCTCCCCTTTTGTTTTCTTCTTCCGTTTTTTTCGGTTCGAGTGGTGTTATGACTTCATTCAACACTCCCAACCCCCCTTCTACCTCTCTCTTATTTTTTTTTTAAAGAAATAATAATAAAAAATTAATAATAAAGAAGACTATGATTTGTTTTTCTTGCCGTCTCTGGACTGTTACAATGCATGCATTTTTTTTACTTTAAGCCTTTAAAAAAATCTTAAAATGACTTTGAACTCAGGAATTGAAAACTTGTTCATCATAGTCGAAATTCAAGTAATTGTTTTGTGTGAATTGCATTTTTAATGTATTTTTGAATAACTTAAAGTGCACTCAGTAACTTACAGTTGGATGTGTGGACCCTCTCCATGTAGAATAAAACAGCTTTTATAAGGTTACTGATATGACTGGAGTTTTAATATGAGTGCTCCTGATATGCTACACATATCGCAAAATTACAATTCATGTCTTTAGGATGACATTTAGGATTTAAAGAGGAACAGATGTGAGGACCTTTAATAGATCCAGACAAAAAAAAAAAAAAAAATGAGAGTCAAGTCATTGACCCATGCTACACAGAGTGCTGTACTGTGACAACAGTACAAAACTCTAGAAGTAAAAACATTCAGAATCTCCATAGCAAAATTGATTTTTAGCAATAATGTATAAACCTTTCAAGAAAGACCCACAATGACATACAAGATTTAAAAACAATGTAAAAAATAAAAAAAATCCTAAGTCAGCGTGATTTCAACTTCATTAAAGGGAAAGAAAAAAAACCCATTTAATTAGCAATTTTCTGGTTAAGTACTAATTACAGAGTGCAACAGTATGCAAAAATGGATTATTGATGAAAACATGTATAAACCTTTCAAGACCCACACTGAGCTACGAGGTTAAGTGATGGTATATGCTTCTGTAGAAGCAATAATTCAGTGTGGATTCAACAAAACTAAATTGAAAGGACAAATAAAATAAAATATAGAAATAAAAGCTAGATTAAAAATGTATTTCAATAACTAGCATTTGATAGATGCATACTGTATGATGCTGCAATTGTCCTTGTGTGTTTGCATTTGTGTCTGTAACTCTGTACAGGAGGTCATGGATTCCCAAGAACCTCATTAAGAATAAAAATAGTGTAAAAACCTTCGGAAATTGCTTGTGTTGCGTGTGTGCACGCACAATGGCTGCAGGTGGGAAATTGCCCCACATGAGTGTCACTGTGATTCACTGGCGGAGTACATGTTTGTTGCTGTCATAAATTTCAAACACACACACACCACACGAACGCAAAACAGACACACACAAACATGCTGAGATCACGCGGCATCTATAAATCAACAAGTATCTGAAGCAGAGAAAAGAAGACAAAGAAACAAGAGAATCGGCAGAGAGACAGAGGAAGTAGGATTCTGATTTTTAAAACTGCATGCTTTTCTAAACCTCAAAATGTCACTCATAATTATAGTTAAGCTTTTCTTTGTCATTTGCACAAATTAGAAAATGTACATTCTGTATCTATTTCTGAGTAGACACAGATATTGAAAAATCTTCTGCCGGATACGAACTGCGAATTATTGACCAATCACAGCTTTACACTTCAGAACACTTCCAGTGATAAACAAATAATCCGCAAGACAATCTCAGGCCATGTCTACACTAATACATTTTCGTTTGACAACTCATTGATTTTTGCTACGTTTCCGCCTCTCGTCCAAACTAGAATGGTGACTTTCGAAATGGACTAGTGTGGCCATGGACTCAAACTTTACAGCACAACTGCTGATTCCAGAAAATTTGGGAAACATCCTCTATGCAAGTACACAAACACTTCTAGCCACGCAAGCTTGATTTCACTCGTTGTGTTATGAAATATGTCACAATGCAAATGCTAACACAACGCAAGTACGTTTTGCATTTTTAGTGCGCAACTGTCAGTATTTTTCTTATACCTGTAGGGCAACTACTGTAAGGGTGAATTTTATAGAGTTAACATAGTTTATAGTTTACAGAATGTATAGCTAGCTACCTTAACTAATAACTTATATTCATGTAGTAAAGTACAAGTGAAGTTTTCTATTAGATAAGGGTTATTTCTGCTATACAGACCATTTGCAGAAATGACGAATTATGCTTTTGATAAAACTCCAAGAGACGGTCAATTATTTTAAATGATGCATAACAGAGTATAATCAGAATTATTCAAATCATCATGATGGCCATTTGAAAAGCAAAAACAGGCTGATTCAGGAACAATCGTAGCGGAAGCCAAGAGGTCTGCATCAATGATTTTAGGTGCTATTACTGATTCAGGAACAGTGAAAACAGATTGTTTACAGGCAGTAGAAGATTCATAGTGATTATATGTGCCGCAACAGACATAGAGTGAGCTATTCTTAGAGTCTTTCATCATGAGAGGAGGGTGAGAGCACTGAGACAGAGAGAAAGAGAAGACTGCAGGATGTTAAGGAGTCACAGGGGGACCCGATTGAAGACTGAGAAACAGAAAGAGACAAAAACACATGGAAGACCTTTTGATGAAGAGAATGGAAAGATGATGAAGTGAGGGGGAGGAGAGGAGGGTGTTAAGAAAGGATAAGAGAGCGATGAGGGTGGAGGAGATGGAGGGGGGTGGAGAACTGAGGGTGGAGGAGATGGGGGGGGGGGGGGGGGGTTGTCAGGAACCTACAAAGGTGTAAAACTTTCCTACTAGAAGCCAGAGCTGCAAATTACTGCTGAAACAAGTAGAAGGGGGAGGGAGAGAAAGATAGAGTGAGAGAGGAACACTTCAGAGCATCCTGAGAGACCTTTTGAAGTGTTCAAAGCTGAAAACACAGGAATATAGTGCATCTGATTATCTGAAAACTGTTAATGGTCACTACTGACCATTTTTGCCTTTCTTGCATTATTGCCTTTTTAAGATCTATCTATCTAAAATCTACATGAATTTCCAACCATTCATCCAGGTGTCCTTTAACTGTCCATTTATCCAACTGTCTATTTATCCAACCGTCTCTCAGTTCATTCATCCATCCATCCAACAAAGTTTCATTTTCCACCATCATCCATTCATCCATCCACCAATCCATCCATCCATCCACTCATCTGTTCATCCCTTCATTTGTCCATCCATCTATCCATCCATCCAGGTGTCCTTTTGACCATCATCCATCAATCCATTCTTCTGTCCATTCATCCACATGTCTGCCTATCCATCCATCCATGCATTCATCATCTATCCATCCAGGTGTCATTTTGACCATCATCCATCCATCCATGCATTCATCATCTATCCATCCAGGTGTCATTTTGACCATCATCCATCCATCCATGCATTCTTTCATTTGTCCATCCATCCATCCATCCATCCAGGTGTCCTTTTGACCATCATCCATCAATCCATTCTTCTGTCCATTCATCCACATGTCTGCCTATCCATCCATCCATGCATTCATCATCTATCCATCCAGGTGTCATTTTGACCATCATCCATCCATCCATGCATCCATTCTTCCGTCTATTCGTCCAAATGTCCATCAGTCCATTCATCCATCCAACAAGATTTCATTTTGACCATCAACCATCCATTCATTCATACACTCATCCATCCTTTCATTTGTCTTTCCATTCATCCATCTGTTCATCCATTCATGCATCCTTTCATTTGTCCATCCAACCTTTCCTGCATTTGTCAAACCTTTCGTCAATTTATCCATCCATCCAAACCTTTTTGATCATCATCCATCCATCCATCCATCCATCCATCCATCCATCCACTTGTCCTTTTGATCATCATCCATCCATCCATCCATCCATCCATCCATCCATCTAAACGTCCATCAGTCCATCCATCCATCCATCCAACAACAAGATTTCATTTTTGACCAGCATCCATCCATCCATCTATCTATCCTTTCGTTTGTCTGTCTGACTGTCTTTCCATCCATCTATACTTTGGTCTGTTTGTCTGTCTTTTCATCCATCTGTCTGTTCATCCATTCATGCATCCTTTCATTTGTCCATCCATCCTTTCCTTCATTCGCCCAACCTTCCATTTATTCATCCATCCATCCATCCTATCAGTCATATGTTTAGAGGGTTTCGTTGGATGTTGAATAGTATCTGGAACAGAACAATGTTTTGGGAGCATACAAACAGCTCAGGAGAATGAAGGAGTTTAGTTAGCATGTTCAGGAGGCTGTGATGTTTAGAAAGCATGTATAAATGTCTCAGGAGTACTGAGGAGTTAAGGGAGCATGTTCAGGACTACAGCACTGTTTAGGGAGCACGTATAAACAGCTCTGGAGTATTAAGGATTTTAGGGAGTTTGTTCAGGATTAAGGAGTTGTTGAGGGAGCATGTATAAATGGCTCAAGAGTATGGAAGAGTTTGGGGAGAGTGTTCAGTAGACTGTGATATTTAGGGAGCGTGTAAAAGCTGCTCATAAGTACAGAAGAGTTTATGAAATGTCTTCAGGAAGCTATGATTTTTTAAAAATTATGAATTATAATACGATTCTAACAGATACACTCATGTGTAGATAAACTCTTCTGATGTGAACACATATGCAGAAGCAATAAAGTGTTTAGGAATTGTATACAAGCAACGGCCGCTCTTCACAAAACACTGCAGTGTATCAACAAAATATTCTCATAACATCTGCCGCCATCCATGCCAATTAAACACATGCGCATATTGAAAAAACAGCCTGGTTCTGTTTTCCCGATGATAAATCTGTCAGTAAATAAAGCTTTCCTTGTGGCACACACTCCTGTTATGCATAGCTGTCAATAATATAACAAACATACATATAATGAGATTAGAATTTACAAAGATGTGCCTCATGTTCTTCTTTTGTCAGACACCAAGCAGAAAACTATAGCCTACTCAACAAATTGTGTTGCAATCGAGAGCTTCAAATGTAGACAGCTTTGTTGATTATAAAGAGAGCAATTTAGTTTAATGTGTTGTCTCTGGTGTATAAATGGTGTAACTTTAGAATTGTTTATGGTTGCCAAGCAACAACGCAACTTGGCGCAATAATATTTTATTTAACTAATGTGCTGTAACAGGTGTTTCTATCGTCAACTGCATAAAATATGGTTAATCTAATCTGATTTATATTGTATTACTGTTTTGAGTCTTTTGGTTTTAGTGCTGTTGCACAGATTAATCTTTTATATTTGTCATAAATAATCTTATCCTTTTTGGTTGACATTCATCAAATTCTAAAATAAAAAAGGAAATAATTCAATGAGATTACTTAATTTACTGGATTATAGAATAACTCACACTGTGATATAAGATTGTTGTGACACCGCATACCACACACACACTGTGGTCTACTCACTTTTATGATATAAGAAAAATCCTGCTTTGTGGACCCTGAGCTTTCAAGGTGAAGTGGCTCTGCCCTACACTGTACGCTTTACAAAAAAAAAAATGTTTTAAAAATAATCTTGGCCATTTCTGGAACATACATTTTTACTCTGCTTTTAAGGAAAATAATGAAATGACCCCTTTTTCACCTCTAAATTAATCTTTACTGTATCTTTTCACAAGCTCTCTTCTCTAATATACTTTGTTTAAACCTAGAATTGAGCGATGTTTTCCCAAGAGCGGTAATGTCATCTCTCTCCCTCGCTTAGCATATTTGACTCAGCATCAATAATTCATGTAATCTATATACATAAACAGACAAACAAGTTTCCCAGTAAAAGCCCAACAAAGTGTGTGTGTGCAAGCTAGATTGTAGTGTATAATCGTTCTTCAAGCGCACACACAATCAAACACGATGAGACTGAAAAGGTTTTCACATGACAGGTAAGAGGGGAGGCCAGGCCTTGATCCATTTGATTAACATTTAGACAGCTTTTATTACACCTAAGAAATAAAACATAGACTAATGTGGTGGTTAGACCTATTCAATTGATAGAAGAAAGGAAGGAAGAAAGGAAGGAAGGAGGAAGGAATGAAGGAACAAAGAAAGGAAGCAAGGAAGGAAGGAAGGAAGGAAAGAAGGAAGGAATGAAGAAAGGAAGGGAAGAAAGGGTGGAAGGAAGGAAGGAAGGTAGGAACAAAAGAAAATTGGAGGTAGGGATGGAAGGAAGGAAGGAAGGAAGGAAGTAAAAAAGGAAGGAAGGAACAAAGAAAGGAAGCAAAGGAGGGTGGTAGGAAGGAGGGAAGGAAGGAAAGAAAGAAGTAACGAAGAAAGGAAAATAAGAAAGGACAGAAGGAAGCAAGGAACAAAAGAAAGGAAGCAAAGAAGGGTGGTAAGAAAGAGCGAAGGCAGGAAAGAAGGAAGGAACGAACAAAGGAATGAAGGAACAACGGAAGGAGGAAGGAAGGAAAGATGGAGGGAGGAAAGGAAAGAAGAAAAGGAAGGAAGGAAGGAAAGATGGAAGGAAGGAAAGAAGGAAGAAATAAAGGAGGGAGGGAAGAAAGGAACAAAGGAAGGAAGGAAGGAAGGAACGAAGGGTGGAAGGAGGGAGGGAAGGAAGAAAGGAATGAGGGAAGAAAGGAAGGAAGGAAGAAAGAAAGACAGACAGAAAAAAAATCTCTTAATACTTGTAAAGATAGAATTATACATTGATGTATGGATGGATGGATGGACGGACAGACGGACAGATGGAAGGAAGGAAGGAAGGAAAAAAGGAAGGAAGGAAGGAACAAAGAAATGAAGCAAAGAAGGGTGGTAGAAAGGAGGGAAGGAAGGAACAAAGAAAGATGGAGGTAGGGATGGAAGGAAGGAATGAAGGAAAAGAGGAAGGAAGGAACAAAGAAAGGAAGCAAAGGAGGGTGGTAGGAAGGAGGGAAGGAAGGAAAGAAAGATGGAGGTAGGGATGGAAGGAAGGAAGGAAAGAAAGAAGGAACGAAGAAAGGAAGGGAAGAAAGGACAGAAGGAAGCAAGGAACAAAAGAAAGGAAGCAAAGAAGGGTGGTAAGAAGGAGCGATGGCAGGAAAGAAGGAACGAACGAACAAAGGAAGGAAGGAACAAAGGAAGAAGGAAGGAAGGAATGAAGGGAGGAGGAAGGAGGGAAAGATGGAGGGAGGAAAGGAAAGAAGGAAGGACGGAAGGAAAGAAAGATGGAAGGAAGGAAAGAAGGAAGAAATAAAGGAGGGAGGGAAGAAAGGAACAAAGGAAGGAAGGAAGGAAGGAACGAAGGGTGGAAGGAGGGAGGGAAGGAAGAAAGGAATGAGGGAAGAAAGGAAGGAAGGAAGAAAGAAAGACAGACAGAAAAAAAATCTCTTAATACTTGTAAAGATAGAATTATACATTGATGTACGGACGGATGGACGGACAGACAGATAGATAGATAGATATATTGACTGACTGATTGACTGATTGATTTTAAGCTGCATGTGTTGGTCAAGATCCCGTTAGGTAATGAAGCATTTAACTGGACTCTTTTCCAGGAGTCTCCATAGATGGTAACCAGCATTTTCAAATCAATCTTTAACCAGCTCACACAGATCAAACTTCTTTAATACAAACACAACACAAAAAAGTTGGCTGAAAATTGATTTGTTTACAGTTTTTCAGAAAATACAGTTCACTCAAGACACAACAACCGCTATGAAAAGAGGCATATTGTATCTAATCTCACAACACTTTCTGATCTTTTCTCTTTCATTGCGTCTCTTTTGCTGTTGCCTTCCATCTCTCTGTCAGACTGACCTTCTGTGACCTTTATAACGTTTTTAATTAGTATCTGTGCTTCCTGCTGACTGGCACTATGGGCCGTGAGGCTGGAGGGAAGGGCCTGCGGCTATGAAATTAACCTGTCAATCAAAGACAAAACCATGACCGGAACACTGCAGCAGCCAATCAGCAGCCAGGATTTCCAGTGTGCTCAGATGATGATGTCATAATGCGGAGAGCAGCGGGAGACTCTAACTTGTGCACAGACGCACATACACATTTAAATGCTTGAATTTAAACACTGAATGCACTGAATTAATTAATGCATGTGAGTTAATTATTAGCGTTCTTGCACAGACTTACCCTTATGTAAACTCGCAAACAAAACACAGGAATGATAAATCACTAATGAGATCTCTTTAATGACTCAATTGTTACTCTTAGACAACAGTGATATTAATTCGAGATCAAATGAAGACTTCTGCTTCGAGGGATAATTCACCCAAAAAAAATTGCAATGAAAAGAGATTTCAATATGAGCTCAACTTTTTCTCATTAAAGACTTCCAAAACCAAATTGTAGCAGCACTACTATCCAGATTCTTCACTACCTGGAAACAACTGTCTCATTTGTGTCTATATTTGTTTGCTTCTATGAAATATCTGAGACAAAGTTGATACTTAAATGAGACTACTGAAAACTCGATTAGGTCTCCTGAGTTATCGAAAGAGTAACCTCTGAGCAACAAATGTTATTAAAAGTTATTACAAGAATACCTTGGACTAATACATTCTATCACGCAAGATGCAGTTTGATTGACAGGACACTGACCGGTGCGTGAGTTGATGCTGAAGAAGTTCTGCGGGTTGCCGCTGGAGATGCGGAATGAGAGGCGGGGCTCAGATGCTGTGGCGTCAGGGTCCTGCGCATGGATCTGAATGACTGACTGGTCCTTCGGGGAGTTTTCTGGAATGGTGGCGTGATACATCGGTTCAGATGTGAGCGGAGCGTTGTCATTGACATCTTCAACCTGTTAGAATAGTCTGTTAGAATAGTCTGTGTGCTCCATGGGAATCATACTGACAAACTTGGCACTGATAGTGCCATGCTCTACCAATTTAGCTACATTTTTCTAAAGAAAAGTATTAGAAATGTTTTGCACAAGACACACATTTGCATAATATATCATGTGGGATGCGTGCACACACACACACACACACACTTACCTGTATGTACACCTGTAATGCAGCTGATTGTGGAACCACGCCCAGATCTGTGGCATACACTGTCAGCCAATAGGAGTCCTGCGTCTCTCGATCCAACAGATCTGTAGTGTAGATTACACCTGCAAACAAAATAAATAAAATAAAGTTAATTGGGAGTGGAATGAAACAGAAATGTTTAATTAGTTAGTAAGTCTGATTCATTTTCAGTGAAAATTAAGTTCAGTCAATTTAGATTTTTAGGATTTTTCCATATTTTCAAAAGTTGACTGAAAAAGTCAAATTACTGTGTAACTACATGTTGTTCTGCAAAATGCCCAAATTTGCTGCTACTGAGGTTGAGGTACGGGTAGGTTTACGAGTAAGGGTATGGTTAGGGTTAATTTAATTTAGGTCAATTTTTTTATTTTTTATAGCGCTTTTCACAAAACACTGTTTCAAAGCAGCTTTACAGAAGGTTATACCCTAATGTCTTTAATATTTAAGCGAAGCATTTTCTTTACCATGATACATTTTTGTGATGTAACTAAAATCAGATCTGAAAATGGCAAAGGGGCACAAAACTATTTAGGTTTTGCTAGTAAAAAACATTCTCAGCTTTGTGTGTGTGTGTGTGTGTGTGTGTGTATACAGTATACAGTATATATTATACAGTAGTGTGTGTGTGCACGTCTGACATTAATAATTCAGTCTGTTAGCCCGTAGGATTCATAAAATCCTTTAGTTTATTGTCTTGAGTGAGAGAACCCGTAATATATTCAGAACACCAGCAGAACTGCCCGAGGAATGTCGAAATGAGAGAAGATGACAAAAAAGAGTCAGAGAGAGAGAGAGAGAGAGAGAGAGAGAGAGAGAGAGAGAGAGAGAGAGAGAGAGAGAGTATTCTATTCTCTAAGGTAATAAAAATTCACTTTAGCCAATCAGAGACAGAGATTGGAAGTCCAACCTTGACAAGCCAAAGTCATCTCACACCACTTACCACAAACCAGTAGAGCTCATTCAGCTACATGTAAAACACATGCACACACCAAGGGCTTTTACAAAGGAGGCAAGGGAGGCAACGCCTTATCTAAAACAAAACTCTTGTGAGAAAATAACTGATCAAAAACAATATAAGAAACATATTACGAAATGACATCATATAGGGTAAAATGCACTAATTTTCATAAAGTAACTGCAGATCAGCAGATAAAGTGTGTGTGTGTGTGTGTGTGTGTGTGTGTGTATTAAAATAAATACATAATAGAATGCTGCAATCATTAAATAAGTACTAAAAAGTTTTAAAAAGTACAATAAGTAGTCAAGTCAATCATTTTTATTTGTATAGCGCCTTTCACAACACACATTGTTTCAATGCAGCTTTACAGAAGATCAGGCATTAACAGAAGATAAAACTGTAATATCTATAATGTCTTAGAGTCATCACTGTGTAGTTTGATAAAATATGATTGTGAATTGTTTAAAAATAAGTAATTAAATAATAATTGTATTTATAACCCCAGTGAGCAAGCCGAAGGTGACTGTGGCAAGGAACACAAAACTTCATAAGATGTTGGTTAATGGAGAAAAATAACCTTGGGAGGAACCAAACTCACTGTGGCGGCCAGTTCCCCTCTGGCTAAACAACATGAATGTAATGCCAATATTACTTATGTATAATGCAAGTCATGGTTTAAAATTATTAAACTAAGTAAGTGTTAAGGGCCAGTGTTTAAAATAAAGATTTTGTATGAACTGTAAGATTAATGGCTATTGTCTTTGAAGTCCATCCTGGATTAACTGCAGAAGTTCACATAGATGCATTGTCCTTTGTTAGTTGGCTGATGAAGGCTTTTGTTGGCAATTAATTGATAGTCTATTTATTCCATTTCAAGAGTATAGTCCATCAATAGACCGAGGTGATGCAGACAGAGATCAGTTAGGTGCATCGCAGTTCAACCTGGCCGATAATTTCGGTGAGGTCTATCCTAAATCCAAGTTTCAGGCTATGGCATATGAAGAATCCCATGTCTTATGGTTGGAGTTGGCATCAGTTCATCAGGGTAAGTCCATCGTAATAAACTGAAGTGATGTTTGGCTGGCACCGACTGCTATTAGTCTTATAAGTAAAGAATTAAAAGCAAATGAAATACAATATTAAATATGTTGTAAAAATTAAATATAGCAGACAAAAAATATATCGTGAATAATTAAAAGGCATCTAACGTCATATTTCATGTCGCTTTTCATTTGACATAAATAAATTACTGCCCTATTTATTTATTAATAGACACTTTTCGTAATACTTTTAATTGATTGATTACATTTTTAATGTATTTAATTATTTCATGATTTATATACACAGTACTGTGCAAAGGTCTTAGGTACTTGTGAAAAATGTTGCATAGTGAGGTTGTCTTCAAAAATAATGCCATAAATAGTTTTCATTTATCACTTAATGTCATACCAAATGCAGTAAACATAAACAAAATGCTAAATCAATATTCGGTGTGACCACCTTTGCCTTTAAAACAGCACCAATTCTCCTAGATACACCTGGGCACAGTTTTTCTTGGTTGATGGCAGATAGGATGTTCCAAGCTTCTTGGAGAATTTGCCACAGTTCTTCTATCTATTTCAGCTGTCTCAATTGCTTCTGTCTCTTCTTGTAATCCCAGACTGACTCAATATTCAGTTGGGGGATCTGTTGGGACCATGCTATCTGTTGCAGGGCTCCCTGTTCTTCTATTCTAATTTTTTCTATTAGCAAAAGTAATGTTTGGGGTCTAACATTTATATTTCCTATTGACACACTAAAGCTGAAGATATAAATAACCATCTTAAGACAAATGCTTTTGTGAAGCATCTTATGTGCCTAAAATATTTGCACAGTACTGTATATTTCATTTCAAGGCATATTTTGTTATGTATTTCATGTCATATTTTATTTCAAGGCGTATTCCACATGTTTTTAAAAAAATAATTTTTCAATCATAAATAAACAAATACATCTCACTCCTTATTTATTCATACTAACATTTTATTGTACATTACTTTACGCTTACATTTCATTGTACTTTTATTTAATAATAGTAACATTCCATGATGTATTTATTGATTTCATTATACTGTACATAATTATTTAATTTAGTTTGTCAAATTCCTCCACACAAAATGTGGTGACTATTAGAGATCGATCGTTTGTGATTTTGCTAATACCGATAACTTGGGTGGTGAAAAGGGCCGATAACCGATTAATCGCTGATAGGTTTTTAAACCGATTCATGAATGTTAAAAATTCTTCTTAGTCTTTCCTTACTGTGATGGGCACTGACATAGAGGCTAGAAGAGTCCAAAAAGTGTAAAACCCCAGATGTAGGTTTATTGTGCAACCAAAATCCCAATCATAACCAGAAAAAATTCAGATTTGGTGCATAGCGCGGAACTTACTATAAACAAGCCCAAAATACACTAAGGAGTTTTATTTTGAATTGTCTGTGCTTCCAAACAAATCATGCACTCTTACAATCATCTACAATGCATTACAATAAAAATACTATAAAATATAAAGATCATAATTCATCAGAGTAGATCAGAGTTTGCTTGTCAATTGCTTGTTAAATACTTTTTTCATTTTCTCTAGTGACACTATCAGTCGTTAAATAAACATTAAATAAATAATCGTTCAATAATGTCTATGCTTCCTGTGTCTTTGTTATAACATTTCGTTAATAATAATTGTAAAATTAGTCCATAAACTGTGATGGTGACAGTTACTTGGCACCGTTACAATTCTCTAAATGTAAGTATTCACCAAATTAAGGTTTTTATAACCTATATATTCACCAGATGAAGGGCTCTGGCCACAAAATTATTTTTGGCAACAATCGGTGTTGATTTTTACCAATTTCCGATCGTTCCAAAAAGCAACTATCGGCACCGATTAATCGGTAAAACCAATATATCAGTAGACCTTTAGTGACTATAAATAAAAGCCAAACAACAACAAGTTGTTGCAAATAAATGCCACACACAATGTGCTTTTATTGTATTATTACAGTCATTTTTTAAGCAATGTAAATAAAATGCAACACATTTGACATGACATGGAATATAAACATAAACCAAGAAAGCATAAATTTAAACATGAATTAACATTGGACTAAAAAAAAAAACCCAGAGAATGGAGTCCACCACACTCCACTGAGATACACACACACACTTACAATGTTCCCACACCTTGTTGAAAGCTGATATTTCTGCTAAAGCTGAGTGAGCAGATATGAAGAGTGCGAATAAAGGTGTGGAAATGTAGAGATTTTTTTGCTTTTCGACAGTTCTTGCGTCCCTGCTATCTGACCTAGATAACGACAATATAAGTTAAAGACTCGGATGGTATGAGACACTAAGTGTGTGTGTGTATGAGTGTAAATATGTGTGTTCATTGGCATAATCTCTGTGATCAAATATTAATGAGACCCCAATTATGTACATCCTGTCTTTCACATCACCCTCTTACAGTTACTGTGTGTAAGTGTGTGTTAGTAAGAAACTATCCAGTGAAAGTGAAATTGTCCAGTACCCTGCCGGCTCATTAAATATGCAGGCCTGTTGTAGATTCGTTAAGGACGGAATACAAATCAGCCTCAAATTAGTCTCGAGGAGAAGAAAAAAGCGTGATGTGTGTAGAATGAGAGGAAATGAGGGGCTTTGGGTGTGTTTATGTAATCTCACTCTCAATCTTTGATCTTTGACTAATCTTTGGTTTAATTATTGATCCTGCTACTTTCTAGACACGCCACTTGAGTGGCATTCTTCTTTGGCAAGTCTATGTTTTGTGGTGGGTGTCAGCACTTTTGCGATGGGTTGTTTTTGCCTGACAATCATTTTTAAAGGGAAAGTACACCAAAAAAATGAAATTCAGCCATCATTTATTCACCCTCATATCGTTCCAAACCTGTATGACTTTCTTTCTTCATTTTTTGTAGACTGAATTACATCAAGTAAAAATGCTTAGTCTTGATATTGGTATTTACGCAAAATTTTTCCAGAAGGGACCGTAAACTAGCAACCTGAATAAAGAACATATAACAGATCACAAAACTGACAATTGTCTTTACGTCAAAAACACACAATAGCAAACACAAACACCATCCAGATGTACGGAATAAAGAGTTTATTTGAATTAAGTTTAAATGAAGCCAATTAACACTCTAGCAGGATGTATATTGTGTGTGTGTGTGTGTGTGTGTGTGTAGGAGGTGTTATATCAGTGTGTTTTAGACAGTTTGTGTAAGACACAAGTGTAGGAGGCATTTTCCCTGTCTGAGCAGCTTGAGTGTGTGTGTGTCAATGACAAAGATTCACACGATTCAGTAGTATCAAAATATACCTGTGGTTTTAAAAGAAGCTCGCTAAGAATGTGATGACAGAAACCAGACTTTATTAACACCTAAACACAACCTCACAACACACTAATAAAGCCGCACAGCTACAGTATGCAACAAGCCACACGTCACTGCCACTGAATACACCAACAGTGTACAAACCACCAGCACCAATGAAACTCAAAACGAAGAATACAATTACACAAAATCACAATTAAATAACACATCCTACAGTTTACAGAGAACTCAACACTATTGAACTCACCAACACTTTGAAAGAACTTAAAACCTCAAAACTAGAGAAATATACTTAAAGGGCCAGCAAGTACACTTATAACATTAGTCAAGTTTCTTGCACCAAAACAGTTTTTTCACTTTAGCATTAAACCGGCTGTTTTTTCTACTTTTCCTTTAAGATGTCTTTGTGTAAATGAACTCTGATATGATTGCCTAACTTTTCACATGTGAAATTAGTAACAAAATCTCTGCCAAGTTGCTGAATCCTGAATAAGCATTGATGGGTGTTTCTTTTATTTCACTTTTAGCACTATGTACTTTTATAAAGTCAAGTCTCATTAAAGCACTTTTCACACTTTCACATTTAAAAAAAAAAGTTTTTTTTTTTTTGGTCTACCAACAATGTCCAATGTAAATATTTGTATCACAGCAGATTTACGTCATTTTTGTCATTTACGTTTTTTATTTTTTTTAATAAAATGACTCCTTTGTCATGCTAAGGCTAATTTTATATATAACATTTTATGTATCCTAAATGCACATGAAATGGTAGCCAGCTGGTAGGTAGCTGTACAGTGTATAAACCTTACTCTGCTGGCCTCAAGAGGCACACTAGCAACTGACAACAGAGGCTGTAGCCTTTAGCCTCCTTGTTAGCATGCCCACCTTACATGCTAGAGACACCGGTTCGAATCCCGCGTGGAGCAGATTGAGTAGGACTGGTTACGTACGCAATTAAACAATATTTTCACACTTTGTATAATTTGGCAAAATTAAAGCTTAAATGGAAATGATGTTCAATAAAATATTTTCCATTCATGTGGATGTCAATTTGACACATGCCAACTACCTAAACATTGTTGCAGACCAGGTACACCCCTTTATGGCAATGGTATACCCTGATGGCAGTGGCCTCTTTCAGCAGGATAATGCGCCCTGCCACACTGCACACATTGTTCGGGCATGGTTTGAGGAACATGATGAAGAGTTCAGGGTGTTGCCCTGGCCTCCAAATTCCCCAAATCTCAATTCGACTGAGCATCTGTGGGATGTGCTGGACCAACAAGTCTGATCCACGGTGGCTCTAACTCGCAACTTATTTGATTTGAAGGATCTGCTACTAATGTTTTGGTGCCAGATACCACAGGACACCTCCAGGGGTCCATGCCTCGGCAGATCGGCACTGTTTTGGTGGCAAACGGAGGACCAACAGCATATAAGGCAAGTGGTCATAATGTTTCGGTTCATCAGTGTATGTTTTCATAGTTCTGACCATTTACAAATACAATGGCGATTTCTGAAAAGTTTTGGCGAGTTTTTTTTTTTGTCGATAGCTAGTTTTTGGAAATTATCTGAAAGGAGGAGGGAGGGAGCTTGTCAATTTGGTAAGTTTTTTTTTTCCCCTCCCTTTTTCTCCCCAATTTGGAATGCCAATTCCCAATGCGCTCTAAGTACTCGTGGTGGCGTAGTGACTCGCCTCAATCCAGGTGGCGGAGGACGAATCTCAGTTGCCTCTGTGTCTGAGACTGTCAATCCGCGCATCTCATCACATAGCTTGTTGAGCTCGTTACCGCGGAGACATAACACGTGTGGAGGCTTCACACGATAATCGCAATATAAGAAATAGTCCAGAAAAAACTGTTAAGCAGAGGACCATCAGAAGAAATAATGTTAAGTCTACAACTAATAAGCCAGATACTCTGCTAATTGGGGATTCAATAACCAAGTATGTGAAAATGGCAAAGACTGAAATTCTGACATTGGTTGATACACCTGTCAGAGAATTAACAGAACTAGTACCGACTATCCTCTCTACATGTCCGACTAATATGAGGATTATAATTCATGCTGGGTCTTTCGATATCTTGCGAATGTAAACTGACTCTGAGTTTTAAAAAAAAAAACTTTTCTATGCTATTAAAAAAAAAAACTGAGTGAAAGTCAGCTACAACACATATTTATTTCAGGCCCCATTCCAAATGCAGGGAAAGGAATCGAAACATTTAGCAGACTTCTTAGTCTGAATACCTGGCTCATAGCAGCATGCCCTGCTCATGGAATTAAGTTTATTGACAATTTTAACATCTTTTGGAATTGCAAATATCGTTTTAAACAGGATGGGATTCATCCAAATACCAATGGATCCAGATTACTTGGTGCTAACCTGCATCATGTCCTTGGGATGCCACACTTGTTTGAAAAGGTGTGGACAAATGTGAAGGCGGATGCCTGTAGGCAGATTTCTGTCTCTTCACCCCTGCCTGACCCTATATCCCACATTACCCAAAGTTTTCAAAGAATGTCCCTTTCTCAGTCATGGATCCAACGCCACTCTTTTCCCCCTTATGCATGTCCACCAAGTACGGACTTGGCTCAGGCTGTGACGTTGAAGTTAAGTCAATCCACTCGTCATAGACATCATTATTCAAGTTTTCACCAGAAATGAGGCAGATCCCATGCCATCTCCACAAATATACCGGTGATTTCAAGTTGTAGGAGGCATGGTCAAACATATCGTAAAAATCATAAATCATCAAATGTATGTACTAACAATCTTAAACATGTTAAGGTTCATTCATCTTCAGTTACCCTTCCTGTTTTGAAATCTCTACGACTAAAATTAGCTCTTTTTAATGTTCGATCATTGCCTAATAAATCTTTTCTGATTAACGATCTGATAACTGAAAAGAATTTGGATTGTATGCTTTTAGTTGAAACGTGGCTTAATAACACTACTGGCGCAGCAATGCTAAATGATGTCTGTCCTCCTAATTTAAATTTTTATCATTCTGCTAGACAAAACAGGAAGGGTGGCAGGTTAGCAGTTATTTTTTCCTTGCTGTTTTAAATTGTATTGCTCCATTAAAGGTCAAAAAGAGATCTTCTGTTAAAACTTCCCCATGGTTAAACATAAACAATGTGAGAGAAGTTAAGAGAAGTTGTCGAATGGAGAAAAACACGGTTAACAGTTCATTATAATATATATAAAGAAGCAATGGCTGTTTATAATAAAACACTACTTTTGGCAAGAAAGGATTATTTCTCCAGGATTATTACAGAGAATTCTGGTAATCCCAGCATATTATTCTCTGTTATTGATCAGTTAGTAAATACTGCCTCCACTCCTCAACAGTTCTCTGCATCAAAATGTGAAGAACTTGCATTGTTTTTAACGACAAAATATTATCAATAAGAACTAGCATTGTCACTGATGTAAATATAGTTGATAAATCTTATGATAGAGATTTAACTTTGGGAGAATTTACTTGTATAACATTAACCGAGCTTCGTAAGATTGTTACCACGTGTAATTCCACTACCTCATGCATTGACCCTGTACCTACAACTTTTTTTAAACGGGTGTTTGACAGTGTCTCAAGTCATGTTCTTCATATTATAAATACATCTCTTCAGACTGGCTGCTTCCCTGAGGCTTTTAAAACAGCTTGTTTTTTTAGACTTAAGTGCAGCGTTTGATACGATCGACCATGATATTTTAATCAATCGTTTGTAGAAGCTAGTAGGTCTTTCTGACTGTGTATTAAATTGGTTTAAAACATATATTAAAGGGAGAAATTTTTATGTTAAACTTGGAGAACATGTGTCTGAGAAACATGAAACCCACTTTGGAGTCCCAAAAGGAAGTTGCCTTGGACCGTTATTGTTTTCATTGTATATGCTGCCACTTGGTGACATCATCAGAAAAAACAATGTATGCTTCCATAGTTATGCTGATGACACACAGCTGTACATTTCTGTTGAGCCAAATGATACTACGGCTATTAATTCGATTACTACCTGCCCTATGGCAGTAAATAATTTGATGAGTAATAACTTTATAAAGTTAAACGAGAATAAGACTGATATTCTATTAGTTGGCCGTAAAACTAAAAGAGAAATGTTGTTCCAAAATCTGGTAAAATTGACTCCTTGGGTTCGACCTGATGTTACAAGTCTTGGTGTTATATTAGACTCTGATTTTAAGTTTTAACTCCCATATTAATAAGGTGACAAAATCTTCATTTTTTCACCTAAGAAATATAGCTAAAATTAGACCTTTTTTAAACCAGAAAGATGCAGAAAAACTAATCCATGCTCTTATCTCAAGTAGACTTGACTACTGTAATGTACTTTTTACTGGTTTCCCACAAAAATAAATTAATAGACTTCAACTTATCCAAAATTCAGCAGCTCGGTTACTAACCAGAACTAAAAAAAGATAACATATAACACCAGTTTTAGCTGCATTGCACTGGTTTCCTATAACATTTCGAATAGATTTTAAAGTCCTCCTCATTATGTAGAAAGCTCGAAATGGACAAGGACCTTATTATATTGCCAGTTCTCTCGTTAATTATATCCCATCAAGAACCTTAAATCATCAAATGCATGTTTATTGGAGGTTCCCAGTTACAGACGAAAGAAAATCAGTGATGCGGCTTTTGCAAATTATGCGCCAAAACTGTGGAACACACTACCATTAGATATTAGGGAAGCTAGTACACTTAATATTTTTAAAAGAAAGTTAAAAACTGGCATTTAAATAGTTACTCTGAATTGTGTTTTTTTTTTTATATATTTTTTTTTTTATATGTGTTGTAGCAGAAACATTTATTATTATGTTTGTCCCTCATATGTTTTAGTATTTTATCTTGTATGTGTTGCATTTAATTTTTTTTTTTATCTCTTATGTTTGATGCACATGTTTTTTGAATGTGATGTTGCTGTAGATATTTGACTATATAATTTTTATGTAAAGCACTTTGAACTGCACTCTATGCCTGAAAAGTGCTATATAAATAACGTTTATTATTATTATTATTATTCACGCTATTCTCCGCAGCATCCATGCAGAACTCACCACGCTCCCAACCGAGAGTGAGAACCACACATTATAGCGACAATGAGGAGGTTAACCCAACGTGACTCTACCCACCCTAGCAACCAGGCCAATTTGGTTGCTTAGGAGACCTGGCTGGAGTCACTCAGCACACTCTGGATTCGAACTTGTGACTCCAGGGGTAGTCAGCATCTTTACTCGCTGAGATACCCAGGCCCCATATATATAATTTGGTATGTTGTATGTCCAAACTCATATCAAACAAGCAAGGAAAATCCTTAAATAAATTTTTCTCAAGGATTTAACTAAATATTCAAGATCGTTGGCAGAACAAATAATATTTTAAGCATTGGTTATTTGAAAAATCCACAGTGTTCGACCACTTATCTAAATATTGTGGTTGGGGGTGGTCTATGGTGATTACAACACTGATTTTACTTCTAAAAATGCCAGAAAAAGGAAAAAGAAACAATGTTAAAACAAACCCAAACAATTTTTTTTATGCTGCTATTTCAGTTCTTTTGGTGAACTCCATAGGTCTGAGATTCAATGTAATATGAACAAAATCACTTACCATACAGAACAAAATGGATAAAGGAAAGATATTCAGCCAGCAGTGAAGTTAGCCCACTTACAATCCTAGAGTGACTCAAAAACATCCATCTTAAAAAGGCAACTCATACTGGATGATCAAGACCATTTTTGCTCTGCAAAACTTAGAAGAGAAGATCTTAAATCTAAACTGCTTATGGTATATTTAGACCCCAGAAACCCAGAGCTGCGGCCTGAACAAAACACATAATTTTATGAGTCCTTTAACTGAGCAATAGACTGGAATTCGACCTTCCAAGAAATGAAAAATGTTAAAGTTGTTTTCTGGTTGATTTAATGAGTGATTGTGGGTCACTACTGCTACTATTTCAGAAAAGAGGCATCAAAATGGAAGACATATTCTCAGAGGAGCACCCATGTACTCACAGATGTGTACACTCACTGTTTCTGTACTGTTGGGAAACATGAAAAATATGAGCCGCAGCTTTCTGAGCATGACAGAGACTTCAGGAGTGTACATCCGAGATGCCTATTAGATGTGTTTTCAGCAAGAAAGAAATGTTTAGAGTGTTTGCAATAAGTCAGAAAAATGTTTGTTGTAGGATGTAAGAATGACATTCAGTAGATGTTTTCACAACATTTATTATTTAGAATGTACGTGAATCTGATCTTTTTAAGATGTTAACCAGATCTTTGTACACACACATGATGCTTAAAAAGATTTTCAAACAGACAGTTTAGGTCTTGGTAGGGCTGTGTATCAATACAGATTTCCCAATTCGATTAAATTCTGATTCACACGCTCTACAATTCGATTGGATTTAATTCTGATTAATTAGGTATATTTCAGTTATCAGTGTTGTAGTACTTGAGTCCAGGACTCGGACTTGAGTTGCGATATTCAAGACTCGTGACTTGTCTCGGACTTGAACACTAACGTCTCAGACTTGGACTCGAGCATTGAGTGTATTCTGACCTTGGAGAAGAGAACTCGTTACAACCGTTAACCTGTGTAGTGTGGGGTTTTGGAAAGAGGTGGCGTGGCTAATCCAACCACTGAGCTCGTGGAAGTTACAGAACGACTAAAATTTGCTTAAAGCACCTTTAAAGCTTATTCAGCAAATACAATAACATTCGCTAGCAAGCCAGACACCTTTAACTTACATCACTACATTAACATGCCAGTGCCCTGTGTTGTCAGTTTTGATTACAATAATTTTACCTCAGATGTGAAGAAACGTTCAGCAAAATTTGTCAAAAAGTGATCGAAGCTGGGGTCAACCTTCAGTTTCAACTGGCATCTCTCCTGGGTGCACCCCAAAGAGTAAGCTATCTCCTAGAGTTTAGCACCTGTCCTTTATATTACGTGATCTTCCTTTTTGAAAAATAAATCGTTGCGTCCTTGAATGAAAGTGGGATGTGATTTTGTCCTGCATTTTGTACATATTTTGATTGTTGATATATTTGTAGTCAATGGGAGAAACTGACAGCTGAAAGCAAACACTGTAATCTGTATGAAAAATATGGCTGGGAGTCGATCCCACCAAAAAAATCGATTCTTCGATTCCGAGCCATAGGAGAGTCAACCCCAATGGGTGGATAGTGTTTGTGTGTGTATCAATAAACTTGAAATGTCAACAGCACTCAACAGCACTATGTCAACAGCACTATTGCTTATTTTATGACATAGACAAGGACTCGTAACTCAGACTTGTACATAGTTAATGGGGACTCGACTTGGACTCGACTCGGACACGATATTGGTGACTTGGACTTCAGAATCGACTCTAGTCGACTATAGTGTGTGCAACATCTCATGTGTTTAGTGCTGCTGCTGCGAAAACATCTCAGAAACTCCTACGCAAGACTCAAAAAATGAAGCGAACACGAGAGAGAGAGAGAGAGAGAGAGAGAGAGAGAGAGAGAAAGTGACAAGACAGACAGAATGAAAGGAAAAAGAGACAAGAAAGGACAAAATACAGAGAAAGGCTTTATTGAGTCTGTCATTCTGTGTGCTCATCCACTTTCTCTGTTATTGTGAGACTATATGTAGGAACTCAGGCCTTGAAGGGTTATTATACAGGGCAGAAGACAGAATTTCATCACATCACATCAGGTTAAGTTGACCTTTAAACTGACCCTTTGAGAGAGAGAGAGAGAGAGAGAGAGAGAGAGAGAGAGAGAAAGAGGGAAAGAGAGAGAGAGAGAGAGAGAGAGAGAGAGAGAGAGAGAGAGAGAGAGAGAGAGACGGGAAATCAATGTAAAACCAGGGTTTAAATAGCTGTCATCATAATTTAAGTGTTATTAACCCAGGATGCTCCGAAGGGACCGTTAGTGCAATTAGTGCACTCTAAGTCCTTGTAAATGAAAAGCGTCTGTTCAGCGGCTGGTATAATAAGTGTGGGCTTTTCTTCATGCTTTATGTTTGATATTTTTTATGCTCTGTGTTCAATTGAGAAGCCTTGACTGGCTGTTTGTGCTACGTAAACAATAGAGGCTTCCAGGCACAACAATAGACATACAAAGAGACAGAAAGCAAAACAGAGAGAACGTATGATAGACAGACAAACAGATAGACAGATAAAACGACAGTCATACAGGGATAGAACGACGGACAGATTGAAGAATGACAAAACTATAGAATTACAGACAGACAGATAGATAGAAGAATGAAAGAAATATTGAACGTCAGACAGACAGATCAAAGAACGACAGACATACAGACAGATCAAAGAATGACAGAACTACGGAATGACACATACAGAGAAGAACGACAGAACTATAAAATGAGAGACAGAAAGACACATCAAAGAACGACAGAACTCTAGAATGACAGAGAGACAGACAGACAGATCAAAGAATGACAGAACTATAAAGCGACAGACCGACAGACTAAAGAATGACAGAACTACAGAACGACAGACATACAGACAGATACATAGACAGACAGATCAAAGAATGACAGAACTAGAACAACAGAGAGACAGACAGACAGATAGACAGACATATCAAAGAACGACAGAACTCTAGAATGACAGAGAGACAGACAGACAGACCAAAGAATGACAGAACTATAGAATGACAGACAGACAGACAGACAGATCAAAGAACGACAGAACTATAGAACTACAGACAGACAGACAGATCAAAGAACAACAGAACTATAGAACAATAGACAGACAGATCAAAGAACAACAGAACTATAGAACGACAGACAGATCAAAGAACGACAGAACTACAGAATGACAGACAGACAGATCAAAGAATGATAGAACTATAGAATGACAGACAGACAGATCAAAGAACGCCAGAACTATAGAACGACAGAGACAGACAGACAGATAAAAGAACGACAAAACTTTATAACAACAGACAGAACCATAGAACGACAGACAGACAGACAGAGAGAGAGACAGACATATCAAAGAACGACAGAACTATACAACGACAGACAGACAGACAGAACAGAATGACTGAACAACAGAACTATAGAACGAGAGACAGAAACATCAAAGAATGACAGAATTATAGAACAACAGACAGACAGACAGACAGACAGATCAAAGAACAAAAGAACTATAGAACGACAGAGACAGACAGACAGATAAAAGAATGACAGAACTTTAGAATGACAGACAGACAGATCAAAGAATGATAGAACTATAGAGCGACAGACAGACAGACCAAAGAATGACAGAACCATAGAACGACAAACAGACAGATCAAAGAACAAACAAACTACAGAATGACAGACAGATCAAAGAACGACACAATTATAGAACAGCAGAGAGAGACAGATCAAAGAACGATAGAACCATACAACAAAAGACAGAGACAGATCAAAGAACGACAGAACTATAGAACAATAGACAGACAGACATACAGATCAAAGATTGACAAAACAACAGAACTATAGAACAACAGACAGAAAGACACAAAGAACGACAGAACTGTAGAATGACAGACAGACAGACAGACAGAACAAAGAATGACAGAATGACAGAACTATAGAATGACAGACAGAAAGAAACATAAAAGAATGACAGAACTATAGAACAACAGACAGACAGACAGATCAAAGAACGACAGAACTATAGAACGACAGACAGACAGACAGATCAAAGAACAACAGAACTATAGAACGATAGACAGACAGACAGATCAAAGAATGACAGAACTATAGAATGACAGACAGATAGATAAAAGAATGACAGAACTATAGAATGACAGACAGATAGATAAAAGAATGACAGAACTATAGAACGACAGATAGACAGACAGACAGATCAAAGAACGACAGAACTACAGAACGACAGACAGACTGACAGACAGATCAAAGAGTGACAGAACTATCAGAACGACAGACAGACTGACAGACAGATCAAAGAACGACAGAACTATAGAACAACAGACAGACAAACATAGTTTCCATCCACTTTTCGTGTTTTGTTATCGGAAAAGTGAAAATGAGTTCAAATAAATTGCCAAATCTGCCTGTTTTCATTCAAATGGCCTTTTATCGATAAAATTGGTGTGTGTGATGTCATGCTTAAAAAAACACTTTGTTGCATAAGTTTTGGTTTATCGCAAAAGAAAGCTGCCCTTAAGAATTTCCATACAGAAATGTGTGTATATCGCTAATTGTGTACCTTTCGCCTCCCAGAGTATTGAGACAATTAATAGAAATTAGCCAGCTTACTGTCATTTTAATACAAAATCAGAAGGGAGCTGTTGTCCTTCTGATAGGACCGTAAAATTGGTCTTGATGTTGCACCTATCACAAGTTGCCACCGGTTCTGACCCAAAAGCGAATCATCATGGCCCTGTTCAAGCTGGCAACCTGCACCAAGTAGCGGGGGAAAATTTCGGTCTTAGTATAAGGACCATCCATCGATGTGTATATGCTCTGTGCACAGCTATTAAAGAAACATTGATGCGGTGTAATATCAGGGTTTACATATGATACATTCCTGATATTCAATAGGCTATTTTAAATAATCATCTAATCTGAAGCATTGCCATCACAGCTACATTATGTCCCGCATATTTGTCCAGCAACTTTTAATGACCAACTGAACTTGATTGTGATCTAAAATTAATTTTAGCATCATAATGCAATTTACATTTTCTGAAGAAGCTCAGCAAATGTGATCCCAGTTAAAGAGGGTTAGATTTAAAATATTTAAAAGTTTTCAAATGTTCAAAAGCTCGTTTTCTGAAAGTGAACTCAGCATTGGACAAATAGTTCTGATAGTGTATGGTCTTGAAAAAAGTGTAGAACATTCTGAGAATGTCATTCTGACGATTTTTGTTTGTCTACAGAACAGGTTAACGCTAATTTAAGTTTGTTTAAAGAAAAGGCAAGTATATAGGACTAACAATATTATTTTTTCATTTGGTAATTAAAGATTTTTAATTTAATGCTTTTTTCGTTTGGTAATTGTTTTATTTAATACAGGGAATTTTGCCGACATTTTTTCAAAAGTAATCTAAACAATAATTTTGTAGAATTGGGCTATATGTTAGTGTTCCTAAAATGCACACTGATGCTTTTCTCCTAGTATTGTGTTTTTATTTTTACTTTGTGCACAGAAATGATATGTTTTTTGTATTGTGGGCTAATTCCATGACTGCTGTCTATTATTTTGAATGGTGTGGAAAAGCAACTTTAATAAATGAATGGATGGCTACCACAATTAAATTAATTGCAAAGAGTGGCCATTCATTTATTCTCCGTGCACTTGTTGATGAAGGTGCATGATATGAGATATTTGTGTTGGCACTCCTGGAAGTGTCATGACACAGATATGTTTGCAGCATCAGATATGTGCAGTATGCCATTAAGACCAATCCATAAATGCGAGTAATGCTTCACGTACAATAAATTGGCTTCCAAGGATGTATACTGTCGTCATGATTAACAAAGGCTAACAATTGGGGTAAATTCTGTCATGTGACAATACATTTATGCGTTAATGCCAATTTTCTCGACAAAAAGTGTTTCCAAACCAGTTTTTTGCGACATTTGAAGTATCGACATAGAGTTTATGCGCTAGAGTTAAACAAAAAAATATCATGTCAACACGATAATTTGCATTTCCATCAGCTATATCAGTAAACTTCTTGATGCGCTACACCTTTTTTCGCAAAAAACACCCTTGGATGGAAACATAGTTACAGACAGACAGACAGACAGTCAGACAGACAGACAGACAGACAGACAGACAGATAGATAAATAGATAGACAGCTAGACAGATAGATAGATAGATAGATAGATAGATAGATAGATAAGATGTGTGTGTGCTTTTTAAGCTGTAATTGCATCAGTAGAGTTGTGCACAGTTTTCAGGTTATTTATGGTGAATGCCAGTACACAGCTAACAAGGGCAATAAATTCACCCGTCTGCTAGTGCTACTGCAAAATGTGTGTGCCAGAGTGTGCGTATGTGTGCGTGTATTTACAAACATGCAATTATGTCATGCAGAGTACAACACGCAAACTGACTTTTGTGTTCTCGCACCATCGCTGCGTCTCCGTTTCTTGTCCTCGTTCTTTCGGTCAAAAGTATGTAATCACGCACACACATATATACACAGCTGTATGCAAACAGTTGAACAGAGTCTTCATTGGAATAGCGACAGAAGAGTGACAGAGTAGACAACCTTTGACACTGGATCCCTAACCTTTGACCCCTGAAGATTGCAGACCTCGGCCAGTATGTGTGTGTGAGCGCGCATATGGATAAAAAAGTATTTTATATATTTGTGTGCATTTAAGAGAGAGAAAGGGATAAAGAAGTGTAGAGATGGATGAAGATGGATGAGTAGACCATTTATGGTTGCAGCCATAGTAAGTCTATCAAGGATAATAAAATGCTATAAAAATGCTTGACATCTACCCCTCAAATCTTGCTTTCTACATCAAATTTTACCTACAAGATACGTCATGGATACCTCAAGTCAGAATTTCAAAAAAATAACTTTTGCTTTGTCAGTCAATTGTACCACAAACCTCACTGTTGCCTCATAGTTAACCTCATACTTTCAGTTTTTACCGTAAAAAGCCTCAAACCTCGAATCACACCTCTTAATTCTCATGTTATATCTCAAATTTCAACCTGAAGGATCCATCTGAAAAACCAACATAAAAAATAGCTTCTTAAGCATAAGTTTACTAGTCTTACCTGGTTTAAGCTGGTCTCCAATCCTAGCCGAGCTGGTCTTCTGCTTGACTTCCAGCCTAATCAGATAAAAAGTACCTAAAAAAACTCTAAAACCAGCAAGCTAGACCAGCATGACCAGGTTGGGAGACCAACAAAGACCAAATAAACCATAAAAAAAATGGTTTTAGATGATGTTGTCAGTAGGGAAGCCTTAGTCTAATGTGTGATATTCTCAAAGACTCTCAATCGACTCTTGACAGACACTGATGCACCTTCTGGCAAGACACATATTTCATAAAACCAGACCTTAAACCTTTCTTATCACAATATGGTAGTACAGAGCTGGAGTTAAAGCCTTTTTGCTTACTTTTTGTCAGTTGTAGTAGTGTTTAAAAAGTAGTAGGTGACTGGTGTGTGTGCGTGTGATTTGTGCCCTTTTAAAAGAGCACCTTATACCCTCTTGTTTCACACTTAAAAGGAACGGACATATATTTAAGGCTTTCTCTCCATTTTCTGATTTCCTCATTCCAAAGAGAGGTGAAAGTCCACGGGACATCTGAGGGTCGTTTCAAAACCTCTAGATTATTTTTAGGCAGTCTGGGGGCGAGCGGACACACAGACACACACCACTCTGACCTCTGAACCCGAAACTCTTTCATCCGATATCTTTTTCTATTTCCTTAGTCTCTCAGTTCACACACTGTGTTACAAGTCTTGTCGACCTCATCCAGAACTATAACACACACCCACACACTCTCACGAAACACCTCTATCATCCAATTTCCATTCTTTCTTTTATGGCACATGCAAGTTTTTTTGTAATTCTGCCAGCTTACGTACTAACAGATATCACACACACACACACACACACACACACACACACACACACACACACACACACATTTACGCATAATTCATCTGAGCCGTTTGGATAAATGTTTGACATCAAACCCTCAAATCTTGCTATCCACCTCAAATCAAACCTACAAAAGACCAAACCAAGTCAAGTTAACCCTAAAATAAAACCTTGAAGCTGTAATGTGTAATTTCAGTTCTACCATATTTCCTGAAATCTTTTCTGCCATTGTTCCTTTTCCCTGAAAACCTATCTGCCACTGTTCCTTTAAGGTTAGGGGTTTGTTCAAATCTCTCACCATAACACTTTCAGTTTCACTAACAGAAAATGTATTGTCAAAGGGAAAAAGAGAATGACAAGGTGTGAGAGAACATGGGGGGATGGGGGAATGACATGACAAGTGCAATAAATGTAAATTAAGAGCTTTGTGTGGTAATTCAGTCCACTAGACAGAGGCTCGGCACCTAAATCACACAAACACACAAACATTTCAACACGTCTACACAAATGTAGAAAACATTACCCACTGATACACACCTACATACAGTATTCACCCACTTTTTCTAACAAACAGAAAACCAGGCAAAAATGACAGAATTAAATTGAATGCAGTGTATGAAACAAACCATTTTGCTATCAAATTTTCAATCGTATTTCAATCATTCCCCCTCCACCTCAACTGTCAAAACTCGACCTAAATAAAATGTAGGCCAATGCATTGTTTAACCTCAAATGCACAACAAAAACGTCAGTCATTCTACATTTGAGAAAAATCACCAATTCATTTACAAAGACCTTATAACTTTAGCCCTATACCTCATGCTGAATGGAAAACAGCAAACTGAATAAGCATGCCACAAAATGTACAAAAAAAATGTGCAACACTTTTGACTTCACAAGACTTAAGCATTCGTGTCTAATAAAATTAAACAAAGAACTTTCACACTACAAAAATCATGTTCTTTGTGTTGTTTTCAAGTAAAGATATCTAATTATCCTTGAAACAAGATTATATTTGTTTACAGAGAATCTGTCTTGAATATGAGTGTCTTTTGTTTTATGGCATTCTTTTACTTCTATTTCAGTTTTTGTTTAAAACAAGGGGAAAAACATCTGCCACAAGACAAATTATACTCATACTCAAACCTGGGTTAGGGATTTTTCAGAATCCGTAAACCAAAACCAAAATTTCCAATTTTAAATCCCCCAAGAGCGTTCAACCTACATTCACCAAATGTGGTACAGATCCTTAGAATGTTCTGACTCGGGTTGCTATGACTTTTCCAACTGATCAGACTTATGGCTGACCAAAATCAATCATTCAACCCCTCAATCTATCTGGCATTCTTTCTATCTGTCTTGACCTTAAAATTTCAAGATTAGAAAATTATCTTAAACTGTTAAACCAGGCTTTTTCAAGCCAACATTAAAGTTCATTTTGACAAACTTTACACATCTAGTTTATCTTGTTTCAAGAACATTTAGATAATTTTACTGGAATACAAGACAAATATACTTGTGAAAAATATGTTTTTTGCAGTGCATCAATAACCTAATAATCCAATTAACACATACCTGTCTCCTCGTCGATGGTGAATCTCCCAAGACCGTTGCCATCACGTATGGAATACTGCACCTCGCCGTCCCTGCCTGTGTCATCATCCCGTGCCGACACCTGCAGCACAGAGGTGCCAATGCGAGAACTTTCCTTCACAGATCCGTTCATAGCGAAATTTGAGAAATACGGTGCGTAGAGGTTTTCGTTCACATCCACCACCTCTAGTTCTACGAAGCTAACCGAAAGGAGCGATACAGGTCGTCCTTTGTCTTTTGCCCGAACAGTTAGGTTGAAGAACTGTTGAGTTTCGTAATCCAGTTCCTTAGTTAGACGAATGGCACCACTAGTCTTGTCCAGCTCGAAATGGCCATCATAGTCATTCGCGAGTGAGTATCGCACCTGCCCACCAAGTCCAAGGTCAGGGTCTTGCGTGTCCAACCAAGCAATGACAGTGCCCACTGGGAGGTCTTCAAGTGCACGGGCACTTACTACACTTGGTATAAATGCAGGTGGACAGTCGTTAACATCTTCGAGTGCAATCTGTAGAGTTGTTACAGAAAATTGCTGGGCTGCTCGCTCTGCCTTGTCTCGTGCTTCCACTTTAAGTATGAAGGATGGAACAAATTCACGGTCCAGTTGACCTGCTACATACACAATCCCATTGGAGCTGTTGATGCCAAACTGTGATGTACTGGTGAGTAGGGAATACTGGATCTCACCATTGAGACCTTGATCTTTATCAGTAGCTTCCACTTGGATCACCTCGGTACCAATTGGGGTGTTCTCTGGGATGCGGGCCTGGTAGCCACCTTCTTGAAGAAACTGTGGTGCATTATCATTTGCATCCGCTATGTAAATCGTTAGAAGCCGCCAGGTGGATCTTTGTGGCTGGCCTAAATCATACAGTGTGATGTTTAGAAGGTATCTGTCAGTCCTTTCACGGTCTAGTGGAAGAAAGATGCTTATTACGCCACTAAAGATTCCAATGGTAAAACAGCTGTCTGTATTACCATCAGCTATTGTGTATAAAAGCTGTCCATTGAACCCTGTGTCGCCATCGTAGGCTTTCACATGAAACACACTTGTGGCAACTTCTACATCCTCACGCACAGTGATGTCTGTTGGGAAGGATTTGTCAAACTGTGGTGCATGACGATTCACAGAGAACAGGTCGATAAAGCCTTCCTCTATTTTGGGTTTGTTAGCTTTGGCTTTCTTCAGAAGCTTCTCAGCCAGCCTTTGGGCAACTCTGGTCTCAGTACAACTAAAGCTCTTGGGTGGCAACTTCCCTTGCACTACAGATATATTCACAAACATGGGATCGGAGAAACATTCTCCATCTGTGGCAGTTATTTTTAGACTAAAGGAGTTTTTGGGTGCCGCAGTGGTGAGGGAGCGCTGCAAGGTCATGACCCCAGAATCGGGATTTAAATCAAAGTACCCTTGTTCGTTCCCTGAGAGAATCTTGTACTTGACCAGTTCAAGTTCGTCAATGTCTATGGCAGACATGGTGGTAATGACCTCACCAACCGGAAGGTCTCGAGAGATTATGCCTACACAGGCTACTTTCTCAAACAGGGGCTTGTTATCATTAACATTCTCTAGATGCACAGTGACGTTGACTTCACTTTCACGCCTGTAAGGGGAGCCCCAGTCGGAAGCACGAACCACAAAACTGAATCTCTCAGGAGACGACTCAAAGTCCAGTTCCTGTGTTGTAAAGACTGCACCAGTGAACTGTTGCACACTGAAGGGTAATGGTGTCAAGCTTGCCATGCTGTATGTGATGTACCCGTTTTCCCCATGGTCACCATCAGAAGCCGTCACAAAAACAATAGTAGTGCTTACGGCAACACTTTCATTGACAAATACCTCGTAAGACTGTTGAGCAAATGAAGGTGCATTGTCATTGGCATCCTCAAGAACAACCCTAACCTTGACCCTAAGGTTGCTGTCTACTTCCAAGACCTCCAGCTCAAATACTTCCTGTGTGAGTTGGGTAAGCCAATGTGCTGTGCTGATTACCCCAGTCATGGTGTTGATACTGAAGAATACTGAATCTGCAGAAGGTGTAAGGATGTACTCAGCATCGTCTGGCTCCGGTTGGAGTTTCACAGCCTCTACAACCGTACCTGGTGGGGCAACCTCGCTCAAGAGGACTTCATATTCATTCTTCTGAAATACGACCTCTGCAAGGGCTGGTCGTGACAGTCGTAAATGCAACACGTGCACAGCAGAGAACTTCTGTGGCATTCCACGATCCCGAGCCTGCAAGGTGAGGTTCAGTCCAAATGGATATCTGTCCCAGTCTAACTGCTCTGTTGCACGAAGGATAAACTCGTTCGATCCTTCACGACTTCCTTCCTTCTCAATGATTTCCTCACTTTGCCTCTCTGTTCTTTTAATGCTAAAGAGCTCAAGAAGATCTCCAGCTACAATGCTCACCATCTCGATTTCTCCATTTACGCCTTCGTCAGCATCCTCTACGGCAATCACGGCAACGACAGGGGACTTCTCAGCCCATACAGGTGCTAATGTAACAATGCTCAGTGTAGGTGCATGCTCATTAATCTTTTCTACATGAACAAATAGTTTGGCTGTACTACTTACACCATTATTCCCATAAAGCTTCATTCCCCGATCCACAGCCTGGATCTCCAAATCATAGCGGCTCTGAGAATCGACGTCTAGTTTTCCACTCAGCGTAACAACTCCGCTAGTTGGGTGCACAGCGAATAGCTCCATTCGTTCCTTAAAAAAGTAATAGAACTCTCCATTTGAACCAATGTCAGCATCTGTGGCAGTAACTTGGGCTATGCTGGTGCGTAGTGGTGTGCTTTCCGCTATGGTAACCGAATATGTGGTAGGGGAGAAAAGGGGCCGGAGGTCATTCATATCCAAGACTTGCACACTAACTTTAGTCCAAGCTTCTAGTGTATCACCCTTAATGGAAGCTTTCACTGTCAACATGTAGTTATCCTGAACTTCACGGTTCAAGATGGCAGCATTTCCCCCTTTGGTTCGAATCCTTAGGAAACAGAAATCCCCCAGAGTATATTCCTCAGCCTTGAAGAATCCCTCCTCGTCCCCGGACGTGATGCGATACTTAACCTCCCATGAGTGTTGCTGGAGAGGAATACCCATGCGCACCTGGCTGGCGGCATAGGTGCGGGCGGCTGAGTTCTCATAGACTGATGCATGGTACAGTGGCTGGGTGAATTGCAGGCGGGGCCTGTCACCTTGGCAGCGGCCTGGAGGTGGAGAGAAAAACAGCAAGAGGGCCAATTGTAGGAGAATGGCCCATAATCCTGCCCAAAGGGCCATGCTCACTTCCATCCCATCACCAAACCCATCCTGAAGTGAGACAGAGAGAGAGAAACGGAGACGTTAGTCACAATGAATAACATGACAGAAGGGTCAAGCGTCATTAATGTCTCTCATATACACTACCAGTCAAAAGTTTTGAAACACTCATTCTTTATTATATTTTTTTTCTTCACATTTTAGAATAATAGTAAAGTCATCAAAATTATGGAATAACATAAATGGAACTATGGGAATTATGTTGTGACTAAACAAAATCCAAAATAAATCAAAACTGTGTTATATTTTAGCATCTTCAAAGTAGTCACCCTCTGCCTAGAATGTACTCTTGACAATTTCTCAATCAACTTCTTGAGGTATCACCCTGGGATGCTTTTTAAACAGTATTGAAGGAGTTCCCATCTATGTTGGGCACTTATTGGCTGCTTTTCATTATTATTTGGTCCAAGTCATCAAGTCACTTTTTTTTTTTTTAATTAATTTTAGTTTTGTAATTAAATAAATTAATGTGATGGCACAATTATATTTTTGTCTACAAAACTAATTTCAAACTTTTAAGCATACGCCTTCAGATCAAAAGATTTTTAAGATCATGAGAAACATTTCAGTCAAGTGTTTCAAAACTTTTGACCGGTAGTGTACATGTTTTTTTAAAAAAAAGACTAACAATGAATAACTGATGCCAACTTTTAATGTGTTAATACAGACATTTTTTCTAAACACACCAACAAAAATCCGTCATCTTTGTTTATGTTTTTCTTTTTCTTTCTTTATGAAGATGCTTTCTAACTTCCACTTGCTGTTGCAAATATGCATATTTTAAAGAAAACAAAACATATGGAAATAAAAGCTAGCATATGATCAAAATTTACTTTTAAAAAAACCACTGAACTGAACAAACTGAAATTAGTGATGTCAAAAGTACCGGGACTTCGGTACCAAGTCGATACTAAAACTTGTAACGTTACCAGTGTTTCTACAGTACCGACTCAATTCGATACCCGTGCGCTGTCTGACTGACAGACGGCTGCTTACAAATGCTCACACACTCATTTGATGTTGTATACTCCTTTTACACAGAAATGGAAAATTAATCTAATTAAAATTGTGATATGTCCTAGTGTGATTATTAAACCACAAATGGATGTGATTTAATTAAATAAATATACAGTCTGCATGTGCTGCAAAGTGAATGTGTGAAGCTGAAATTTCAGAAATTGCGACAGTAGTATATTACTAGGGTTTTAATCAAATCTATTTCAATATTTTTATTATTATGTTGAAACTACATCTCACAAGCAAGAGTGCTGTTGCACTGAACAGAAGTTTTCAACAATGTTTTCATTTGTAATCTGATGCTCTGTTGTGCAGCACTTGATCTGACATAAAATAAGACCAGTGTTGTGTTTTAGATTACTGTATGTTGTGAGGATCTTTACTAAAGCACTTAAAAATAAAGTTGAAAGTTTTATTTCCATTTGACTGAAGATTGGATTCATTTGATTCGACACAATTTTGATGATGAA